>NC_140506.1:51037614-51207614 GCF_964339955.1 Pipistrellus hanaki | reverse complement strand
ATGACAATGAGCTAGAGAGTTGGAGCCCCGAGGTCTCACGGGAAGTAAAAGTTTTTGAGTAATAAGAAGCTTGAAAGACAAAAGTCATACAGGTTGGAAAAAGGGGAAGTCTGGCCTTAATGAAAGAACAGAAGGTATAAGGGAAAGACACAAATGCAGGAGAAGGGGGCAAAAAGCAGCCACAGCTGCAGGATCCCCGTTTCTGAAGGATTTCAGTCCTGGTTTCTACAAGACCAAACTCCACTTCTCATTCTGAAATCCTTGCTGCTTTTGTTGCTCTCCATATGTTCTTTCATAACCACCTGCCCCTTACATGTGGTATTTCAAATGAGTTTCTGTTCCATAAAAATGATTGAAGCAAACTAACGAACATATGTGAATGAATTCTTGCTTTAAACAAATAATTAACTATTAGGTTCTTTGGGAAAAAAATAGCTTTACTTCTGTCATATTTAAGTTTACCTTTTAATTTGTCCAAGAGTAACTACTTAAAAAAAAAAAATATATATATATATATATATATATATAGAGAGAGAGAGAGAGAGAGAGAGAGAGAGAGAGAGAGAGAGAGAGCGAGCGCTTGCCTTCCAGAATTATGAAGTAGAAAAATGCAGCTCCTGCTCCCAACACTTTCCCCCAATGTACTGGTCTCTTGCTGATACAAGCTAGACAGCAATAGCTCTAGGCTGGATACATGGAGCTAAGATACGTGATTCTTATTTAATGTGTGGATTTTCTCCCTGGTTAATTCAGGAAAAGTCAAAATGACTATTTCCAACGTGTCAAACAGGAATGTTAATGTGCTTACCCATTTATTATTGAATAAGCATGTATTCTATTTATAATTTACAAACTATTTCTAAAATACATTTAGATGAAAATAATTAAGATACTTTCAAATAACCATTATTGAATTTACTAAATTAATTTTTAAAATTTGAGTACTCTTATAATATATGAAGCTATAATTACATTCTGAAAATGAGTTGGAAAGTTCTCCAGGACTCTTTTTTTTTTTTTCTGAAATGAAAATGTAAATTTGGTAAGGTCACATACCTTGCCAACAGAGAAGAGCCATTGACTTGCTGCTCTGAGTCAGCATGGAAATTTGCCTAGAGGCAGGGGTTCTGTACTCCTAATTGACCTGCCAGTTTGAAATCTTTTCTTACCAACTGTGGCTTCCTACAGAGTTGAAAATACTGTCCATCTTGAGCTCAGATAGCATATTTATTCTGAACCAATATGGTGTTCAAAATAAAATGCTTCCATGAGAGGAAAATATAAATTTTTAATAAAGGAAAAATCAATAGTTTTGTATTCAAATTATTAGATGAAAAACATACTCTCATATTTCTGATTTATTATTGCCAAGAAAATTTTATTAGCTACCTACATTCTTAGAGAGTAAATTTTCACTCCTATGAGAAACATCCACACTTGATCAATTAGTATGGTAAATTGTAAGATTTTTTATGTAGAAAAAATGTATGCAGATGATTTTGCTTCTTAATGCATTTCTTCAGCTGACTCTATCAGACATCATGAGCAGTTTCAAAGTTAACCTTATGATATGTCTAGCTGCCATGCTTCTAGCTGTTGCAGCAGTCATAATTGGTGCGTGATTGGCTGTTTGGGACTCCTCTCTAGCTTCAGAGGCTTCTTCAGCAGAATCTCTTGAAGTCATCAGGAGTGAATTTCACACCCTTCATGTCATTTCCTCATTCAAAAGTATTATCCATAAAATATCTGTTCCATGACATATTGTCACTGTGCCCTACTGTTAACCTGCAAAAACAACTGTGAAATTATATATGATTAGAGGCCCAGTGCACAAAGTTATATATGCCCCTCAGCCTGGCCCGTACTCTCTCCAATCTGGGACCCCTTGGGGAATGTCTGACAATCCCACATGGGCCTAAACCAGCAGTTAAACATCCTTTTCACAATCTTGGACTGCTGGCTCCTAACTACTTGCCTGCTTGCCTGCCTGCCTGCCTGCCTGCCTGCCTGCCTGCCTGCCTGCCTGCCTGAAGGCCCTAACCACTTGGGCCTTCCAGCCTGATTGCCCCCTAACCACTCCCCTGCCAGCATGATTGAAGCCTAATGCTCACCTGCTGGCCCAATCATCCCCAACTGCCCTCCTCTGCCAGCCTAATTGCTCCAACTCTCTTCCCCTGCCAGCTCAATCACTCCCCAACTGTGCTCCCCTGCTAGCCCGTTTGCCAGCAACTGCCAACTGCCCACCCCACCTGGCCTGATTTTGTCCCAACTGCCCTGCTGGCCTGGTCACCCCCAGCTGCCCTCCCCTGCAGACCTGAGCGCCCACAACTGTTCTCATCTGCTAGCCATCTTGTGATGATGTGAGGGTGTCACAAGAGGGCACAAGGACCACCTAGGCTTTTATTAGTACAGATAATTTTTTTATTTATTTACCAGTTCTGACTCAGAGTTATATAAAAATTATTAGAGGCTTGGTGCATGATTTCATGCATGGGTAGAAATCTAGAGGGCTGAGTGGCCTGCAGGGATCAGGCCAAAACCTACAGTCCAACACCACCTGCAGCTCCTTCCTGCCACTACCACTCATCCTGGTTCCACTGTGCCTGCCATGGGCTGGTGCCCAATCAGTACTGATTGCGAGAGGCTCGTGCTGCCACAGCAGTGCTCACCAACCATGAGCCCTGCATCTGGTGCCCTCCCAAAGGGAGTGGCCTGTGGGATCAGGCTGAAACTGGCTCTCCAACATCCCTAAGGGGCCTGGATTATGAGAAGGTGTAGGCCAAGCTGAAGGACCCCACTGGTGCATGATCAGGCCAGGGAGGGACTGAGGGAAGGCTCCAGGCATGTTCAGCCCATCTCACTCAATCCTGATCATCCAGACCCCAGCAGCAAGTTACCTATTGGTCAGAGCACCTGCCCCCTGGTGATCAGTGCACATCATAGTGAGCAGTTGAGCAGCCTTAGCATATCATTAGCATATTATACTTTCATTGGTTGTTCAGTTGTTTGGTTGTTCTGATGTTCAGTCAATTTGCATATTACCCTTTTATTGTATAGGATTCCTTATCCTAGCTCTAGTTACCTTCTTTTTTTTTCTATAACCTTTCCTATGGGTATCTTGCTTCTTAGTTATAGTGGCACATCCTAAGGTTTAAGCTATAAGTGGGACAAAGTCAGCAAAAGGCTCCTGTGCAAGAAGAAATGTGTGAAATGTCTCTGGAGCTCATGGGAGCTGGGATCTTCTCAGGGGACAAGAATTAGAATAAGCACTTCTAGGAGTCTATCTCCACATGGGACTTTTCCAGCTCTATCCACAGGTTCCATGTTTTCACGATATCTCACACACACACACACACACACACACACACACACAAAGAAAGAAAGAAAGAAAAAGAGAGAGAGAGAGAGAGAGAGAGAGAGAGAGAGAGAGAGAGAGAGAGAGAAAGAAAGAAAGAAAGAAAGAAAGAAAGAAAGAAAGAAAGAAAGAAAGAAAGAAAGAAAGAAAGAAAGAAAGAGAAAGAAAGAAGGAAAGTTGAGAATTTCTGGCGCTCCTCAGAATACAAAATGCTTCCTTAATTTTCTCTGACCCTCATATCTGTCCATGGTGCCCGGCATAACTTTCAGATAAAAGGTTAGATAATGTGTTAAAAACACGATTACAGTTTAATGCTGATAAGTATAGGAATAATGACTAGATGGTAAAAATCTTTTGTTTCTTCTGATAAGTTGAGGGTTGGGGTGGGGGGGGGGGCAAAATTCAGTCACTGACTTATTCATTCATCTATCTACAGGTAAATCATGTTTATTTTCATCAAAAACTATCCTACACCACTCTTAGAACAAGTAGTATGATGGTATTATCTCCATCCTCAATCTAGTAATAACCATCGGGATTTATAGCTGACCAATCAGAGTATCCATGCCTCTGTTCACAGAGATTGGTTCAAGGCAGAATACATGAGCTACTTAGAGCAGTAATGCAGAATATCATAATCTTTTCTAAGATTATTAAAGAAAATAAACATTTTCCCTCCTTCCTTTTGTTGATCTGAGTTTAGATTTGAAACTGTATAGGCATAAGCCTAAACTATTGAGATCCATACTTCTACCCAAAGGCGAGCTGTCTTGAGAATAGAGTCAGGTAAAGCAAGGCAGAGCCAAGAGTTGAAGAAAAATCAACCTTGATAACATTGTTCAAGTCTCTAGATCCAGCCATGCATAAAGTCAATTCTACCTTTTCCCTTTTATGTTACATAAACCAATGTTTCCTTAGTGCTTAAAATGATTTGAATATGTATTTTTGAACTTGCAACTTTAAAATTCCAATTAATTCCAGCTACAAACAGGACATATGACTTTTTAAATAAAAACTAAAATCTGTTAGGTTTTTCTTATTACCATGGTTTCTAAACTTTTGCATCAGGAACATTATTATCTGATATCATATTCAGAAATAAAACTGAATTTATAACCTGTCCAACTACTATAAAAAAGCTCCATTGGACTAATAATGTCTCTAGATGAGTTGATGAGATCCTATTTGTCCCTGGAGGCAGACAGCAACAACAATTAGGCATCTGTGAAAACTAATGCCAAGTAGCCCCAGTAGCTGCAAGACGACAGATAAGCTCCCGCCACCATATTCATTAGCTACTGCAGTGAGTGCCAAGCCAGAAGGGAGAGAGATGACTGAATAAATTTTCATCATTTTTTTGTCTGCCAATTACTACATGGACAAAGGCAAAATAAACAATATACCTGGTTTTGGAAAATGTGTCAGTACTTCAAGAGCTTCTCACCTTAGCTTGTATGAAACTGTACTTTGGCAGAAATTGTCTTTGCATTACTCTGCCTTGAAAGCAGCTGCATTTGAATGAGATCTAAAAATCCCATTCAAAGGAGCCCTGGGTTGAACACACTCTCCACCCAGATGAACAATTAGCGTTAATGAAAACCTATAACTCTTCAAATGAAAACTTCTGCCAATGCTTAACCACTGGTCCTAACAGGGTATGCTTTGTGGAGTCCATGATGGGAACCTCAATTGGGGCGGGAGGGGGGGTGGGGGGAAGAGTTTAATCTTGCCCACATTTATAGATTGATGACTTAATGCACATAGAGAGAGAGGAGACAAAGTGAAGTCAAAAGTTGAAAAAGAAAAACATGATTCCAACCCATATCGGAGGCTAGCCTGAGCAATAGTTATTACAGGAACCTCAGAGGTAAATTTGTGGGTGTGTCTGCCAATGTCTGAGCAACATCTGAATCTTGTGGATTGAAAATGATTCGTATACCAGTATGTCTGCAGGAATAAGAAAAATGCCTGCGGTCCTTAGCCATGAATTAATTCTCTCCAAGTTATATTTCTATTTTTATATGTTGCTACCCTTTCCTGCCCCCCAACATAAATAGTTCTTAGAGTAACTTCCAATTTAAAAATAATGATCTGGGATTATAAACAATATGTTCATCTAATAATTAATTTAATTGTATTCCTAATCCAGGAGCACAGTGGGATGGGGACTGTCAGAGCTTTGTAGGTAATACAAAAATACATACCCTTAGAACTTAGATGAAGAAAGTTCCAGTTAGCTTGAATTCCTGATAAATATGAAACTTTCTTGCTTTCCTGGGATGGGCATGATGTATTTAAACACACTTCTTTTATTACACTGTCTGGCAGGATTATATCATACTTTCCCATATTCTCTAGTACAGTTTGTCATTTGTCTTGTTATTTTTATCCTTTATTTGATACGGCTTAATATTGGGCTCAGAATATCTTCCGGTTCATTCACAACTGCATTTTCTAGGAAGCATCATGATCCAAATCACTAACTTGAAGTGAATTGTTACTTTCTACTCTCATTTTAAGTGAGCTTCTAAGTCAACTGCTAAATTCTGTATCTCTCTTAAGAATGTAAATGCCTAGTGTTACAAAAAGAAGGATGGGGTTTCATGGAATTAGTCCCATCCTAGAGTTAATTATAACTATACTAGAGTCCCGGTGCATGAATTTGTGCACCAGTGGGCTCCCTTGGCCTGGCCTGCAGGATCTGACTGAAACTGGCTCTCCAACATTTCCTGAGGGGTCTCAGATTGTGAGAGGATGCAGGCCAGGCTGAGGGACCCCACTTGTGCATGATTGAGGCAGGGGAGGGACACGGGAGGTTGGCCAGCCAGGGAGGGACAATGGGAGGGCTCCAGGGTATATCCAACCCATCTTACTCAGTCCTGATCGACCGGACCCCAGCAGCAAGCTAACCTACAGGTCAAAGCATCTGTTCCCTATGTTCACTGACCACCATAGTGAGTGGTTGAGCGGCCTTGGCATATTATGCTTTGATTAGTTGAACAGATGACCAGACACTTAGCATATTAGGCGTTTATTATATAGGATTGTGTAGAAAGTCAATTTTTTAAAAAGTAAGATATATTGAAAGGAAAACATTAGAAATCATTGAAAAAGAAGTTAAACAACATTTCTTTTCTTTTTTTTTTTAATTTGACTTTTGCTCATGTCTAGACATATCTGTATAAATTTTGGAGTGTGTCTTTACAACCTAGTTACTTCCAGCATTAATAAAACCAAACATCACTCAAGGCCATTCTGAAAACTGAATTATGGATTTTATAATACTCAGCCGCATCTTGAGTCATGCTTAAATGAGTAAAATATTACAAATTTGTCCTTTTTTTTTTTTTTTTTTGGTCTCACCAAAGGGTATGTTTTCATTGATTTTTAGAGAGAGGGGACGGTGGATGAGAGATGGAGAGGGGGGAAAGAGAGAGAGTGAAAAATAGAGAGCGAGAGAGAGAATCTATCGGTTTCTTTTGCACACACCCCACCTGGGTCAGACCTGCAACAACCTGGGTGTATGTCCTGACCAGAAATCAAACCCTTGACACTTCTTTGAATGGGACGCCTGAGCCACATAAGCTAGGGCACAAAATGTGTCCTTTCTAATGTAGAAACTCTTTTAGTCACTGGACTGGCTATTGTTTGCAGCTATTCATTTGCTTGCACAGTCCTTACTCTAGTTTTTGTTTTTTGGCATGTCTAAGAGTGGGGCTCTCACTGTTATTATGGGTTTCCTAGCTATGAATACAGATGCTGCATCAAATACAATTGTTTCCATAGATAAAATGTACAAGTGGTCAGCGATTTGATGAAGTGCTCTATCTTGTTTCTTTTACCCAATTTCCTAATGAAGCAAGATATTTGGACTGGAACATGTGTCCAGCAGTTGAAGAAAGAATCCACAGATGGGAGGTAATATATAGCAAAGGTGGAAATTTATTGAAAAACAAGCACAGACTCCCAGCGGGGAAGGAGGAAAGAGTCCCACCGAGTTCCTGTTTTCAAGGCTTATAAAGGCTGCAGATCTTTGTGCCTTGAAATTCCTTCTGATTGGTCACTATTCCCTTAGACTGGTTACTATAGTAACTTCTGAGCTCAAAGGTCACATCTCACAAGGGACATATGAGGTTCCCTCTCCCTCCCCCTTTCTTATTGTTTTCCTATTCCCTTTGGGCTTTCTTCTTCTCCTTCTGCATGAGGGGTTTCATTTCCTTTGTTTTATAAATATAGACCTTCTGCTATTTCCAGTTCCCTCATTCTATGGAAATGTACCTGTTGCAGCTTTTCAGCTCCCCTATTCCATGGAAATATACCTTCTGCTACTCTGCTGTGCTTCTTCCATGGTCCCCTTAATTTATAAAATTTCTGAAATTTCCTAAACATGTCTTTTCAACCCTAAAAATTCCTGTTTCACTAACAAAGCCAAGCATATACTGCAAAGGTATAATGAATGCATATCTCAAGGCCTAACAGTAGGCTTTAGTATGAGGCTTCATTGCTGAGAATTTGGTATTTTATGTTTACAGGTGTTAGTACACAAAACACGGTTTATTCTTCTATCATTATTTATTAATTACTTAGAGGCCTAGTGCACGAAATTCGTGCACAGGTAGGGTCCCTAGGCCTGGCCAGTAATCAGGGCTGATCTATGGGGTGACTGGAGGGGTGATTAGGGGTCCCCCACTGGCACCTGCCTTGGCCAGCCTGGTACCACCTGCTGCCAGTCACCTCCCTCTGCAGGGCTACCCTGTGGGCTGGGGGCAGCTCCTGCATTGAGCATCTGCCCCCTGGTGGTCAGTGCCATCGTTCTGCCAGTAGTTCCACTGTTCATTCAATCTGCATATTAGGCTTTTATTATATAGGATTGTATCATTTTCCATAGGAACAATTGTAAACCAACTTTTGCCCTCTATATAAGTTCAGTTCATTCTTTCTTTCTGTAAATGTACCTTTGTTTCCAACTTATTCCTTCTGTCTTTACATTTTATTGTCCTTGATGTTCCTATCCCATCCTCTTTTCTTGTCTGTTGGGTTATTTTGTCCACAAACATATCCACTCGTCCAACCTTTCAATTAATTGAGAAAAATCTTGTTTATTACCCAGAATAAAGAGGATGGATAGAATAAATAAGTTTAGTTTGTAACAGGAAATAAAACTTAATAAATTGGTTCCAGGGTAAGGCCACAGAAGCAGGTGGGGCCTGTGATGGGCATGTCTGCCCCGTCTTCCTCCTAAAACAATCAGTATAAATTATGTTTTTAATGCTCAAGCACATTTGAATGCTCATTTAACTTGAAGGCACTACATTTCCAAGCCCGTGTCTAATGTATTAGGTCAAGAAATGATTGCAAAGTTTAGGAATTAGCAACTTTAAGGAAAGCACAGGACTAATATTTACTTTACATGCTTTTGTGTGCCAGGCCCTGGGCTAGATACCTCAAAATATTGAAAGGGATGGAGAGGAGAGAAAAAAAAAAAAGGGCAAAAAGAAATAGAACTGACATTTTCTGAGGTACTGCTGAGTGTCTACAGCCAAATGGATCATAGTCCACAAAGGCAAGCAAGACATGTTGTTTTCTTCAAAGTAAACAGAAGGTGACACTGAATGCTCATGCTGTTGGGCTACCGGGAAATTCACGTTCACTCCTGATCTGTGGTGAGGTCTTTACCCCTCCTTGAGCTATACAAAGGTCTGGTGGTGAAACACAACAGAGTAATATTTAGTGCAGCTATATGGCCCCTTGCAGGCAAATAGTTCTGCTGCTTCCAAGTGGAGACCAGTACAGGTTTCCATCTCTCAGTGTGCAATGAAGGCACTGGCCCCCGCAGCTATTCCATTTACCCAGGCTGTGGGTAAGAGTTCACACCAATCTCAGAAACTCACAGGCCAGTTTCTTTGCCTATTTGGGAAGCCTTCTTCTCTTTTCTTGCTTTCACTTTGTTTTTGTTTTTTGGGGGGTTTTTTTTGCAATAACCCTTTTAATGAACTCAACCTTCCAAAACCTAAAGGCAACTGGGAAACATCTTCAGGCAACCTCGATTCCTTGACCTGAACGATTCCTTTGAAATAAGAAAGCACAAAAGCCTGGCTCTCATCACAGAAGGGTGAGGGAAGTAAAAAGGAAACAGCACAGAATGAAAATAGCAATTTAATTCTTCAACTGCAGTTAATAACAAAACAGCTGTTACTAACTATCTTAATATGTTTTCCTGACTCATGCTAGGTATTTTATGTGTGTAAACTAATCTGACTTGGATTACCAATCCAGTTTTACAAACAGAAAACTTGGCCTTGGGTTGATTAGAACCTAGTAATAGAGCTTAGAGAATTGAACAAGGTGAGGTCACAACCTGCAGGCACTTGCCTGCAAGGAGCAAATTATTTTTTGACTAGACAAGTCTGATGGGAGGTTCTTTGGGGAAGATAGTACCATGATCCGGAGAACAATGTTTTGTTTGTTAGTTTTTTTCTTTGTTTGTTATTGGTTTTTGGCAGGGGGTCTCAAGCAGGAAAGAACAAAGGCCAAAATTATAACATAGAACTGATCAGCAGAGGAGCACTACTATTGAGAATCACTACATTTTACAGCTTGACCTGGGTACTTCCTTGTATCTTGCAATTATTGCCACTAGAAAATGAAAGTTCACTGCGGGCCTTGAACTTCCTGGCTGGGTTTACACACCAGTCTTCGCCCTAGCTGACATGAGGGCTGAGAAAGCATTTGTCCAGCCTTTTCATTTTCAATAATAGAAGGCAGCTTTCCTAACTAACAATTCATAAACTGGAGAGATCCTCAAACATTGGAAGGGGTTCAGAAGCAAGTTTGCCAAAATGAAAGACAAGTGGCCTTTATATTGCATAAAATATAGCTTATATACTGGCACCTTCATAAAAACAAGAGTTTCATTTGAAAAAAAAATGGATTGGTTCAGAGTGGCAGCTAACAGAGTGGCTTTTGGGGAAATCATTCCTAAGTGCATTGGGCTGCTTCTTGCTTGCAGAACAGAAATTACTGACTATTGGTTAAAATGCCATGTGAATTAATTTTCAGCCTCATTTATTTTCTGGCTGAGCATAAAGGCAATTTCGAAGGGAGAAAAATGGCCCCAATAGGTGTTACCACAAATCTTTTGAGAGATGAAAACTATTAGCAACTAGAATAATTTAATTCCAAATTCAAACAACTGTCACTGTTGTAGGTAATAAATCAGGGTATATAATTCATAGAAAGAGGCTATTGTTTGATCTTAGATTTCAATGATTTTTTTTGTATCTAATTTGCTTATAATTGCTCCAGCACAAGTCAGTGTATTTAAGCATTGAATCCACCTTCTGTAAACCTTCTCACTAGAGGCTTATCTGGATGATTTCATTAATTCTCTTTTCAAATTAATTATCTCCCCTCTTCTGTAAGGAGAATAGTTCTTTGTTAACTGTTGGCTATTATTGTTTTATTCTATTTCTCCCATGGATTTCTCTAATTACTTAAAATAATTTCACCATAAGATAATTATTATGAAGGTTATACAACATCTAAGAATTGTGATCAAGGAGATATACTTATTTCAGTTACTTAAAAGGTGTGAAAAAGTGACATGGTAAATGACAACCTTTGCATATTTAATGTATGCCTCTAATACATTCATTTCTTGATGACTGAATGGCAGTGAATTAAATATAAAATATGAATCTAAAATAAAGGTGCTATTTACCATTTGCAGTCAGAGCAGAATCCTCTGGGTAGAAAAATGATGTTTTATTACTTCAATCTTAAAGTTATTATCTCAATTTTTAATATGATTTAACTTAGATTTAGATGATTAATTATTTTAATGTCAAACTAAAAAAAACAAAAGTTCACCATTTATTGGGATGATAGAATAATTTATGTGGCTTTTCTGCCTATAAGAAACATACTTTAAATTATAAAGATACAAATAAGGTTAAAAGGGAAATAAAAAAAATATATAACATGCTAATAGTAAACAAAAAGAAGGCTAAAATGGATACGTTGATGTCAGAAAAAATAGATTTTAGAGCAATGAATATTTCCAGAAATAAAGGTAATTTCATAATGATAAAGGAGTTGTCTAATAAGAGACTATAATAATCCTAAATGATTATGCAACTAATGAAAGAATTTCTCAATAGATGAGTCCCAAAATCACAGGGAGAACTAGACAAATCTAAAATAATAGTCAAGTATTTTAAGAACCATGCAAGGGTTCTGAACCCTTAAGATAAGCTAAATGAATAAGTGGATAATGTACATAAAAGAAAAGTATACAATAAAATTGAATTTCTCTTTATGCATTTGAATGTAATGATCTCAGTATTTTTTAAACTTCCAGATGTAATGATTTGCCAGATGTCCTAATTAACATTATTTTATTTACAACTTATATAGCTTAAATATTTTTAAAATTTGTACAAACACATTTTGAACAAATTCTTTGTGGGAAATTTTAGAGAAATGGTAAACAAACAGACACAGTTCCTAACCATGAGGTGATTCAGTCTTATAGGGGAAACAGACATTCACAAGCTAATGTAAAAGAATGTGTGATAAGTGAAATGATTATCATCCTAGAAATTTCTGTAATTAGCATCCATGTCACCATTCGGAGTTGGCCATACAGATTTCTGGATTGGTCTAGGTTTGTTTGTTGTTGTTGTTTTTTTTTTTTAAAAAAAAAAACAGCAGTTCACATTTTAAGTTTCCATAAGAGACCTAGGGAAAGGTGAAAATGCAAATGAAATACTTCTCACTTGCACAAAAAAGTATGCTCCAAAAGAGAGTTTGTACTTGGAATAGCACATCTAGATGCAGAAACACATAGCTTGCCTTCTTTCTGTATCTATGTTTGTAAATGGAGAACATAAGAGGTCATACTTCTAAAATGACTGTTATCTTTATAAGAAACAAATATCCCTGGATCTTGCATTTAAAGTGGTAAGGGACAAAGTGAATAGGACCCCTGGTTGCTTTGCAGGATGGTGCAAGTTGTACACTGCATATTGTTAGGCTTATACATACATGTATAACATACACCAATATATATGGTGGCCTTTAGTAGGCTTCTATATAAAATGATGCTGTAAACTTCTGAGACAAGATCACCCTGTTTCTGAGTTTTCACATCCTGAACTGATAATAGACTTGACATCTACTGATTTGGCACCCATGCAGGTTACCAGGCTTTCCTAAGCAGTCAGAAGAAATGTTTCTGGCTGCTTAGTTTCCATTACTGTAGTCTAGTAAATTTTGGGAAACAGAATTTAATAACATTAAGGGTAAATTGGCAAACTCATTAGATAACCATAGAGCTGGATTTAGCAAGCCTTAAAGAGACTGAGAGCTATTAGTGTCACCATCTTAAATAAACACCGGAAAGGCAGTTAAGTGTGTATATGTAGATGTACACAATGGGCATAAACCTCAAAGATTCATTTAATCACCATTCAATTCCTTCTTTTAGCCCTATATTGAACTGAAAACATGAACACTACGCACAACATTTGAGAGACCTCCATTGCCATTGGTACAGTTGTACAAAAATCCTTGAAATCCTCCCATAATATTTAAATTTACATCAGCCAAGAATTGTTCTGACAGAGGATGTGTGCTAAATAGGTACCTGTAGAGGTCTTCAGTGTATAATAATTTTGGAGGAACCTAAAACAATCCATTTAACATCAAATAATGTGCCATGATTATTAACCTGGTGTGAATAAAAGCAGAGTAGGATTCCTTCCCACAGATCCAGCTGACCTAATGCTTTTAATAGACAGCAATTAGTCTAATCAGTGACAATCTTTGCACTTTATATAGTACAATTCAATAGTTCTGAAAGATGTATTCCCAGGGAAAATTATTAAGGTTATTAGTTAGCAATGCTGAGAAAAATACAGGAGCTGACAGAAGTTCTAACATCTACAGTGCTGACAGCAATGCTTTTCTTTCTTCCTTTCTTTCTTTCTTTCTTTCTTTCTTTCTTTCTTTCTTTCTTTCTTTCTTTCTTTCTTTCACTAATGGCTTCGGTTCATAGATATTACTCAAAAAATGAGCAAAGGAAATTCCATTTTCTTCCAATATCTTTCCTCAATATATCTCTACTTATTTCCTTCTTCATTTCACAAATATTGAGAACTATCTATGTGCTTGGTACTTGGCTGGATAAGGGAGAAAAAATAATGAGCAAAAACAGACCTAGAATCTGAACACTAAAATTAACCTTCTTTACCTTAAAATGCCCTAACTGTAAAATTAAATAGGCAAGTAATCAGTAATGATTTCACATTGTTGACAGCTCAAAATGCTGTGCATCTGTGTCTAGGAGAATAGAGTGAGAGGAGAAGGAAATGCACAATTGGAATGTGCTTAAGAGAGAAAGTCAATCCAAGATCTGTGGCCCAGTGGTATCCTGAGCTGTGAGATAAAGGAATGATCCCTTCTTATTTTACTATAGTGCCAAAATATAAAATACATTTTTAAGAAATCGGCATTTTGTCATTGAGGCTAATATCCAGATGTTTATTTCATTAAGCAAAGTCACTGTATGTGTTATAGGAAAACTTGGTAGAATTGTAACAAAAATGAGCCTATACAATCATAATACAAAGTTTTAAACATGATTTAAAAACATATATAGGCAGAGAGAGGGAAGCAAATATTCATAAAGAGCACATTTACCATGATGGTATTAAAATGAGTTTCTATTCTTAACAGTTTTCCCATGTTTTGGATATGCAGAAAGCAACATAAATGTATTTATGGTTATGTACATGAATACTGGGAAGGGCTAAGAAGGAAATGTTTCTTTCATACTTCTCCAGAGGAAACAGCACTTGGAAATTTCTTGGAAAAAGTGTTGCTAAAAGTCATATGCATGAATAGCTGAGCAGAGAAAGAGCATGAATTCATTATTAGCTCATTTTAAACCTGCCAGCTTCCCAACCTTATTCCTAAAAAATTGGCCACCAATAAGTTTCACGTTTGAGTCACTGGTGTATTCCATTCTCAAGGTCCAGTCCTTACTCCTAAAGTCCACTCAAGGAGTCTTGGGATGGGTAAGAAGCTAGGACAAAATTTATGAACTTTGATTCTTTTGGAGAAACTGTCACTGAAATAAGCAAATAGTTTTAAAATACATTAGGGGACTACAAATATTTTCCACAATAATGACCCTTGTTGGGTTCCCCTCTTGAATTATCTTACACTTAGAAATCTATGCTGTACAACTTTTTAAATAAAATATATTTTATTGATTTTTTTACAGAGAGGAAGAGAAAGGGATAGAGAAATAGAAACATCCATGAGAGAGAATAATCGATCAGCTGCCTCGTGCAAACCCCCTACTGGGGATGTGCCTGCAACCAAGGTACATACCCTTGACCGGAATCGAACCTGGGACCTTTCAGTCCACAGGCGGACGCTCTATCCACTGAGCCAAACCAGTTTCGGCAATACTGTACAGCTTTTATAGGTACATAGACTTAGATTCCAGAAGGTATATAGGTGAGTGACTTAGTAACACTTTTTCTTGACTCCTAATTTTCAGCCTCTCTTCAGGGGTTTTCAAAATGCCAAAAGACAGACATGTTTTTGTACAAGCCACAGTGGCTGACATGAACATGTACAGGAGGCAACAGGAATCCTGTGCATTAGGTAAGGTCAGGCATTCCGTATAGATTTGGGGGAAGAGCAAAATCCCCAGGTAGCCTGGTTTTGCTTCTGTGATTGCTTTTAGGGCTCTAAATGGAGAGGTTTCCATAAAGTCATGGTTTTATTTATACCAATAAATCATGATCACAAGAATAAAACCTTTCAATAAAGATGCCCAATTGAATAAAAATATAGCGACAGCAAAGGCAGTGTCTCATTATGAAGCATAATTGTATTGAAAGAAACTGTTTAGAGCACATGTTCTCTGCCACAGTAAAATGTGGCTCTGATGGCATGGAATGGTGTTTGAATCTTAGTCTATAATGTGGAAATATAGCTCTTCAGGTGATTGACATCATTAGTTTTAATGAAACTTGATCTATCAGAGTAACTGTCCTCATGTGCTAGAGAGAATTTGTTTAACTCCCTGATAGTTCCATTGGGTTTTGCTTTAATTAGTCAACATACATATAATTATATATTTTATAATTGATTCTGACAGAACATTCACACAGGTGCAGACAGAATAGTCTTTGAAACTTCAAAAATCATTAGACACACCTCAAGAAAGAACTTCTTGCAGTCAAATCACCTGTTTCCTTGAAAGTAAAGGTGATGTCATATTTACAAGCGCAATAGCTCCCTAATAACTATACTAACAAGAATTGATTTAATTCACAAATTTACTTTTTAATTGAGAATCTGCTAGAGAAATATAATTGATCTGATATTTTTACATGTTCTGAATACCATGCCCAGCCAGTCCCGATGGTGGTCCCAATCCCAGTCCAGATGGAGGAAGGGTACACAGGGGGAGTGTCCGCAGGAGAGGCTCATGCCACCACAGCTGTGCTCCCCAACCATAAGCCCGGCTTCTAGTGCCCATGGTGAGCTGTGGGAGTGCACTGACCACCAGGGGGCAGCTCCTGTATTGAGATTCTGACTCCTTGTGGTCAGTGTACATCATAACTACCAGTCAAACAGTCAAGCTGTCGCTTAGGATTTTATATATATAGATGTCCATATGAAATGTCATGAAGTCTCATGTTATACTATAAGCCAGATAGAGCCAAACTGTTGATTTGGGACACTTAATAATCAGTAGAAATTGCTAAATATGACTGTAATATTGATTAAAAATCTGGAAATAAAAGAATTTACCATATATGTATAGACTATAATGTCTATGCATTTTAATAAGAAAAAATTTAGCCGAAACCAGTTTGGCTCAATGGAAGAGTGTCGGTCTGGAGACTGAGAGGTCCCAGGTTCGATTCCGGTCAAGGGCATGTACCTTGATTGCGGGCACACCCCAGTAGGGGGTGTGCAAGAGGCAGCTGATCGATGTTTCTCTCTCATCAATGTTTTTAGCTTTCTATCTCTCTCCCTTCCTCTCTGTAAAAATGAATAAAATATATATATTTTTTAAAAAGAAAACATTTAATAATTTAATTTAAATTTTTTCTGAATTAAAATAAATTACACATATCACTTTCCTTGATGTTCCTTATCTAATCATCTAGGAACATTACATGTCATACCAACATTATATAATGTAAATTTTCTAATTAGAAAGTGGGATAGTAGAGGTAACATAAACAAGCTCAAAATCCAATAGTGACTTCAGAACCCAGATAAATTAGATAACTTTAGTTTACAGAGCACTCCCTCAACTACAAATAATTTTAAATTTTCATTTCAGTATTTGAAAGAGGGAGTGAAGAGTAGGGCAGGCAACCTAAGATGAAAATCCAAAGATCTGTCTTATAGCCCTGATCTTTAATAATCATTGTGTGATTTGGATAAAGTCATTTAACATCTTTAAAACTGTTGAGATAAACAGCATATTATAATGGTTGAGAATAAATCAAAGTACTTGCACAGCTATAACAGTTGTAGAATTTTTGAAGTTTTAATCAACATTGCCTTATCATGTTAGGTCTCTTTCAGGTCTAAGGTCTATGACATAAAGCTTCAAGCATAATTACTATGATTAACTAAGGTGTTTAATGTGAAACATTTGAAGAAGTTGGGAAGGACCAAAAGAAATATCTCCTCTTTCCTGTGGAAACACAATCAAAATTTTAAAAAGACAACCAAAGTAGACAAGCTTCATGAACTAATTTGACTGAAATATATACCTTATTTATTAGAAGGTATATTTCCTTTGGGTTATATGAATGTCAATTTCTAATTAGACATCTGTAAGAGACTCAGATGGTTTCACAGGACTCCAAGGTAGAATCCTTTGGCCCAGGCTATAGAAAAACCTAAACGGCTTTCTCATTCCTCTTTCTTATCAAGGGCCACACCGCATGGTGTGATAGGACTAATTTATCTGCCAGAGGAGAGCTGACTGCCTAGCTCTTCCCAAGTCCCGTTCAGTAGTAGCATTGCATTATAGCTCAAAATTGGCCAACGTGGAAGGATTTACAATATAGATATCAGTAAATTCTAATTAGGGACTTTTGGTCAGGAGAGAGAGGGTCCTTGCTGTGGAGAAGCCCACTTGTTACAAATTTTACAGCCTACCTCTAGCCAAACTCAAGCAAACTCTGGTTGCAAGGAAAAAATGACCCATGTCAAACATGTTGATGAAGAAAGATAGTTTTCCTGCCTTTGAAACTAAAATCTCCCACCCAGGGTCTCATGGTAAAGTGATCTCTGTCAAACTCTCAAAAGGGGTAATCCCTTGCTTTACCTCTAAAGCTGAGAGTTATCCCCCTCCTGAGTATATACCAAAAAACATTGAAAAAAACACACATATTTGCAAAGATATATGCATCCTATTTTCATTGCAGCATTATTCATGGTGGCCAAGACATGGTAAAATCATTTACCAAAGTGTTCTGTCATGGAGGATTGGATAGTGAATATGTGGTAAAGCCCAACTGGCATGGCTGAGTGGTTGGGCATTGACCTATGAACCAGGAGGTCACAGAGCGATTCTAGGTCAGGTTGCAAACTGGATCCTCAGTGTGGGGTGTGCAGGAGGCAGCCGATCAATAGTTCTCATTATTGATGTTTCTATTTCTCTCTTCCTCTCTGAAATAAATAAAAATACATTAAAAAAAATATGTGGTACATATACACAGAAAAACTGTGATTCCATTTGCAACAGTATGGATGGACCTTGAAAATATTCAGCTAAGTGAAATATGTCAGTCAAAAAAAAGCTAAAAACCATATGATTTCACTCATTTGTGGGATATAAAATTGAAACTTGTAGACACAAATAGCAGTGTGGTGGTTGGCAGAGGGCAGGGGGTAGTGGTGAGGAGGCTAAAGGGGCCTAATATATATTGATGGAAGATAATTTGACTTTGGATGGTGGGCACACAGTGCAATATACAGATCCTGCATCATAAAAATGTACATTTGAAATCTATATAATCCTATTTACCAATGTCACCCCAATAAATTAAATTTAAAAAATAAAATAAGAAAATGCAGCTAAGTGTCAGAGGAGAGACTCTTCATAGACTGGATTCCAAGAAAGAGACAGATAGGCTAAGTATTGTTGCCCTTGAGGAATCTTATCAGTGAGAGGCACTGAGGAGAGTAAAGAAAGCTGCCAGTTCCCTCCTTTCTCTCCCTTGCTCCCCTCTAGGGGAACATAGGCTAAGTCAGCCTTTTTCTACCTCTGAGTTCGTCCTAAGGATTTTTAGTGTGAGCTTAATTGCCAAATGGGGACTTAAGGTAATGTGAGGTGAGAATAGAAGAGACAGTCAATAATTGACTTTAATTATTAATTGGTTAAGTTAATAACTTAATTAAGTTATTTGACTTTTGAAGGACTTTTAAACTTGCTAAAGGACTTATCATTGTAACAACTGCTACTCTAATCTTCTGTATTTTATGAATATAGCATTAAGTTTGCTACAATAGTCCCAACCTCCAAATATATGAAGGGTAATTTTTCTTTTTAAGTAGTGGGCTGAAGGAACATCTTATGTCAATGATGCTGATATGTGATGGAAGGATTAAAACTAAAAAAAGTCCAGAAAAAATTATTTTTATTTTTCTCACAAATAGCCTCAGGACAACATTATTAAAACTAAATTAACCTAGAAAATTATAGTTTAGCTTAAAACAGCATAAACTATGTTAAAAAACAAAACAAAACATTTCTTTTCATTGTTTTTGTATCTGGTGCCCAAATAAAAAGTTTAGTGATTGCATACAATCATAAGAAAGGTGGACAAAATGGGACTTTAAAATATCAGAGGAAATAAGAATTTCAGAAAAAAGGAATCCTTCGCTGAAAGCAACCTATATGTAGTTCTAGGATAATACATTTGAGGGATATGATAAGTTTATGAAATGAAACTGAGCAAGAAATTAACAACCTAAGAGAAAGTAAGACGAAAAGTAATGAGTCAATTAATAACCATGCCCCTTAATCTTATGCTAAACATATTCATTAACTAAAAAAAAAAAAAAAAAAGAAATGTTAAAAAGTTATTATGTAAGATCTTACTGTAGTCAGCAAAAGATATGTATCAAGTACCCACCTCCTGGTAAATATTATCTTGACACTGTCATTATACTGAGTGTTTGATACAGACTAAATTTGATGGACTTCAATAAAGTATAATTATGTTTTCATTCTCTACTGTGAAAACTCTCAGTGATGTAATTCATAAAATTTCTTTTTTTTATTGTTATACTTTTGATTTTTACTATTGAAAGTATTACAGATGTCCCCCCACCCCCACCCCCTTGACCTCTTCTGGCTCTTCCTCACCACCCCAGGACTCCACCACCCTATTGTCTGTGTCCATGGGATATGCATATATGCATACAAGTTCTTTGGTTGTTCTCTTCCCACCCACCCACCTTTCCCTGCCTTCCCTCTGAGGTTCCACAATCTATCCAGTGCTCCTGTATCTCTAGATTTATTTTGTTCACCAGTTTATTTTGTTCATTACATTTCTTAAAGCCGTCTGATGCTAAGTGTAATTCTGAAAGTGGTGTATGTCACAGTCAGGTCTCTGCTTGCAGCAACTCTTAGATTCTCCTTTGGAATTCCTTTTAAGTTTATCTTTATTTATGAAAGCATCACAGATGGCCCCCTTGCCCCCCATAGACCCCCTCCACTCTGCTCCCTTGCCCTCCACCCTAGATTTTCACCACACTATTGTTTATGTCCATGGGTTTTGCATATATGCATAGAATTATTTTTGTTAATCTCTTCCTCCCTTTCCCTACCCCCTTCCCTTTTCCTTCCAAGATTCCTCAGTCTGTTCCATGCTTCAATCTTGGTGATTGGTCCTTATAGGTTTTATTATATTCATTGGAGATCAGTGTTCTAAAAGAGTTTGGGTCTTTTAGAAGAACTGAGCTCTTGTTTGTGTATATGTGTCACACTCAATGGAGCTGAGCAGGAGGTGCCAAGTTTCCCTGCAATGAGGGGGCAGCAAGCTCCAAGAATTCTGGGAGTGGTGTACAAAGAGCTGTGGAGTCACCATTCAGGTTACTGAAAAAGTGATTTCATTGTGAAACCCGGAGAAAGTTACAGAGGAGCAGAAAGGTACAGACATAAAATGCTGTGCTTGCTTAGACAATAACTGACTCCAAAGAAACAGCAACAGTTCTGGAAGAAAGGTATAATTGTGACCTAACTGAAAAGCACATTTGAAAGGAGCTTGGGTTTATTGCAAGGACAGGGGTGGGGAACCTTTTTTTTCTGCCAAGGACCATTTGGATATTTATAACATCTTTCATGGGCCATACAAAATCAACTTAAAAATTAGCCTGCTATACTTGGCCAAACATTTAATTAACTCACCCCTCATGCCTTGGCAGGGCCAGACCATACAATTTCTTGGGCCTCATATGGTGCCAACTAGATATTTCCCACCTCTGTTAGACACTGGTCAAGGGCTGGAGTACTGAATTAAAACTAAGCAACTCTTTAGCTCGGGTCAAGCTGACCTAATAAACTTTCAGTCCTCCTATTTCACATACCAGGACTGAGTTTGTGACCTTAGTTCTGTAACGCTTTAGCAGTTTGTTCATTGTGTAGGTTGACTGTGTTAACTGAGAGCATCATGGGGTTTGGGGGAGGATAGTGAAGAGACAGAAACCTCAGGAAGTAAGAAAACCTGAAGGTGGAAGCAGATTTACCTTGAAGTTACTGACACTTCAGCTTCAGAGCCCTCACCAACCCCTGTGTGACCTCAAACATTGCTGAGATGTAGTTAAGTTACAGATAAATTTAACTTGTGTTTAGTTAGACGTCTATATCTATGCTTTGCAGTCATTTCCATTTATAGTTATCAGTCATCCCGGTGTCGAAATAGCTTCTGGAATGGCTACCACCACTCTGTAATTCTCTGTGTCCTGATATGAAGGTGCAGGGCCCAACATAAAATTCAGAACCCTCACTACAAGTAATACTTAAACACTAATCAGTGAACGAGCAGCAGCATTACAAGCAGCCTTTAATCTTAGTCTCAGCCCACCTTGAAATACCTGAAACCTTAGCATTTATATATGAAAGAACCTGGATAGAGATTTGTCTAAATAATTTTTCAAATAAACTTATAAGGAGTAAAGCTATCATGTTGAACAGTTCTTCTAAAGGTAAGGCTAAAATGATCTTCCCTTAGTCTTTTCTAAGGAAAATTACATATCAAATTGTTGGCAAATAAAGAGATAATCAAAAAGAGTGCAATGGAAAAATAAAGATAAACATTGTATTTTAAAGGTCAGTTAATAATAAAAAAAATACAAATGAACACATAGTATTCTAAAGGTTAGGCAGATAATTAATAAAAAGTATATTGGTTTCCTCTCTGAATGCTGTGCTGCTTTGGTTTGCAGTGTGTATGGCGGTACGATTTCCAGTTGCTGGGAGTAGTGGCTGCTGCTCGCTCACAGCTTCAGCACCTCCTAGCAATTGCCCTGCCTGGAGGGAGCTGTCCTGCCCACGATTATGCCCCTTCTCAGGGCAGCCCAGGTCCCAAACTGGGTCACTGTTAGAGTGCAACAGCCTGTCTCCCTTGTCCGTTGCTTGTGGATGGGACACTGAAGGTCCTTTCCAGTCCAGGAGCTCTGCACGGAGCCTGCCGTGGCCTCCGTTGCAGCCACCGCACAGTTCAGACTTTCTCTCTCTTCCTGATTCTGCTGTCCTCCCTCCCTCAAAGCACCCTTCCAAAACTTTTTCTACACAACTCATTTCAAGGTAATTTCATTTAAGACAATGGTAGATTTCAGGATTTTTTTAGTTTATAATTTTTAAAACTTTTTTTCCCTCATTCTTGGTAAATGTGAGATGCTTTACCTAAGTTTCTATCCTTGTTCCTAAATAGAGCTCTCAAAATTGTATAAGCTTCCTGCAAACAGTATGGTGATAGCCAGAGGGAAAGAGAGGTGGGGGTAGGAGGAGGTGGGCAAAGGGGTATAAATGTGGATGGAAAGAGATGTTACATTGGGTGATGGTGCACGATGTAGTGTGCAGATGTTGCTTGGTTGAGTTGCTCACTTGAAATGTGTATGATTTTATTAACCAATGTCACCCCAATAAACTGAATTTAAGAGAGTAGTAGCTTTAGGTCCAAAAAGCCTGGATCTGGTCCTTCTCTCTTTGAATGCGTAACTACCTCTTGGTTAGTTCCCTCCCCTTCCACCCCCCTCCCCCCCAGCCCCATTTGGGGGCAGGAGAAACTATTTCAATGACAGCAGAGACTGGTCAGAGAGCTCCCCATGTGAGAGAAATTTGTGACCATAACTTGTTTCACCACCAATCCTATGGTGGTCTTTCCTCTGGTTTCATTGCACTAAAGTCCTTTTTCCTTATTATCTGGTTTCACACCCAATAAATTTAACATTGTTCAAAAATATTTTCTAATTTTCATAGTCAAATGTATCCAGTCAACCCCAAAACATCTTTATAGCATTTTTTACCTTCCATTCAGGTAAGCAAGGTGATGTGTTTTACTTTATTATCATGTCTCCTCATTTCCCTTAAATCACCAATAATCCTCCCATTTTTTTATAACAATGATTTTTTTTTAAATCCTCACCAAAGGATATTTTTCAATTGATTTTTAGAGAGAGTGGAAGAGAGAGGGAAAGAGATAAATATTGATGTGAGAGGAACACATCGATTGGTTGCCTCCTGCATGTGCCCTGACCAGGACCTGGGCATGGAGGAGCCTGCCACCAAGGTATATGTCCTTTTCTGGAATCGAATCCGGGACCCTCTGCTCTGCTCTGTCCAATGAGTTAGGGCAACATTGATTTTTTTTTTTTTTTTTTAAGTTTAGGTCAGTCCCATTATAGGCTATCTCACATTATAGATTTACCTGATTGTTCAGTAGAATATATATAACAATCTCTATTGATTGTTTTCTCATGTTTAAATTCAATTTTAAAGCTTTTGGTAAAAATTCTACATAGATGAAGAGACTTTTCTAATATAACACATCATTGCAAACATAAAGTCAGTTTGCCAGATTTTTGTCTAATTGTTAGTGAGATCATATGAAATTAGATTACAGTTATTTGCCAAATTTCCCTCTTTGTGGTTGATAAGTGATCTTGCAGTGATACCTTGAAAACCATGTGAATATCCTTGCACTGGTTTTTATGCTCAGAAGTTCTCAGCAAATGCTTAACTTCTTTTTTAAGTAAGTTAGACAGGAAAGAATATGGTTCTAAGAAATCTGAATTGCAAAGTGAGACCATACATGTTGTCCTTTTAATAAAACCCACAGAGCTCAGGTGGCTGCTGTCTTGGCAGCCGTGGGATTTACTGACTGAGTTTGCAGGTTCCTGGCCAAGGTTCTGCCACCGCTGAGGAGCCATACCATGGGACCCATGGAGCACTGGCCATTAGCTCCCAAGTTGTAATCTAAGTGGTCATTAGGTCCAGCTTTGGGCTGAATCTGCTTTTTCCACTGAATTGTGTGCATCCACATTTTCCAGGAAATACTTCTGCACTGACTGAATTCCTGCTGACACGGCCACAGCACGTCCCAAAGAGCACCAGTTGCCCCAGTGCTGTCACAACGGCCGGGGCCACATTTGTTTGAATGATGCATCACATCCCACTTGCCTGCCTTGACAGTCCCCCTAGGGAAGAAAAGATTGATCGATTGATTGACTGATTGATTTATCCTGTTAATTAGAAGAAATTGGGCTGTCTTGGGCCCACGGGACATTTCTTACCATTCTCTCTGCCAGTTGGCAGTGGCTGTCTCTGATGTTACTGCTACACACTGAGGGGACTGCTGTTTGTGCTGGGGACCCATCCTGCACTATCCTTTCTTTGGCTATTTTTTAGTCCTTTGTGCATAATGGTTCTGAAATCATAGTAAATTAAAAAAAAAAAAAAAAAAAAAAAAAAGTATGTCTCTTTAATTTTCGTTTTTCAAGGGTTGATTTTTATCTCTATCCATCAGTAATTCAGGACCCCTTTCCAGAAGATCAGTATTCTAGGCTAATTCATTCTGGGCTGTATTTTAAGCTAGTGGTTCATTTTCCAAGGTTCTGTGTCAATGTTGAGACAATGAAACACTTCAGATATTCAGCACTGGTATTTTTGACATGAATCAAAATTTGTTGATTGGGCTGATGTGCTGATTGGGCTGTACTCTACATGAAATATAGTAGCAACCATACTTTGGTAAAAACTGCTGTTTGAATTTTAACCCTTCTAGTTTAGCTCTTGCACCTGATTAAACACAGGCGGCGGGGGGGGGGGGGGGGGGGTTGGGGGGGAACTAGTGGAGACTTGGAGGCTAAGGCAATTTTCCTATCCTGGGACCAGGAGCACAGGAGAGTAATTCCCACTGAGTAACCTTCAGAGATAGAAACTGTAGATAACCTCTGAGCTCTGCTTCTGTGTTATAGACTATTGCAGGATAGGGCCACATTCCAATGTCCAGCAGGATATGACAAGCAAGGACCCTGCGGGCTGACCCCAGTCTTTAGAATGTAGTCTTTAAGATTTAGAATTTAGAACAAAGGAAAATTCCTGTGGTTTGAACCTTTAAAAGGGGCTGCCTACCCCTGAAACGGTGCAGTCGTGTGGAGACCACCTGCGTGTGGTGCTCTGGAGTCTGTCCTGGCCAGATATTTCAATACATCTTTGCCTGCTTTTAAATTAATCATCAGCCTCCAGTGGTCTTATTTTGAACCCAGGGTTTGACCCCATAACATACAGCCAGCCACTTGACATTAGAAAACCTGGCTTTTTCTCTGTCAAAAAATGTAGGGGTTCCATTGACAGCAATTTTAGGAAAAACTTAGCAATTAATGTGGGGAATTAGTATACCACCGAGTATTCCTTTCACCCTGTAACCCTGTTAGCATTTTGCATAAGAGCAATGGAGAATAATGTTAGCTCTTATTTAACAATTGAAAATGTACTGTATTATTTTTTGTAGCGGAGGTAGCAAAATATATTTCTCCCCAACTATCCTTCCTTGTTCCTTAAACTTCCTACCTGATTTATTTATATCTTTCAGAAAAAGTCAGAGAGCAATTAATATATTTAGAAAATTTCCAGGATTTCTAAAAGTGAAGTGATAAACATATTCCCACTACATCCTCTGACTTAGTTTCATGCGCAGTTGTGTTTCCCAGGAAGGCTTTGCAACACATATTAAACTGTAAAGCAAGCCCAACAGTGATACAAAATAGGCAGTCCAGCCTGGAGGCACACAATGAGGGTGTGATAATGGCATAATCAATCTGCATTGTCCTTTTGTCATAACACAATAGGTAAATTGAGAGGGAGCACACAATGGCTCAACATTGCCTGTATGAGGGACTAATTTGCTGTCTTTGTTAGATTTTTCCCCCCCTTGGGTTATAAAAAAATAGGTCAAGCCTAAACATTTCTCTAAGGGAATCAAGAGGAAAATCAGTCAATTGTATTAACTCCATTCTTTTTGTGCTTAATATCAGTATGTAAGCCATAGAGGAGTTATAAAAATATATGAATATTTTTTTAATATTATCTTCAACCATTATGTCAGTCAGGATTTTCTGCAGAAACAATATATGTATATACAATATATATGCAAATATACATGTATTATATGCATAATATATTGTAAGTATGGAATATACTAGATTATATAGAAAAATATCAATTCTAAGGAATGGACTCATGGGATTACAGTGACTATTCACTCTCAACATCTGCAGCATGAGTTAGCAAACTTAAGACTCAGGAGAGCTAATGATGTGGTTTCTTCTTGAGCCCAAAGGCCTGGGAAACAGGAGAGTTTATGGTGTAGTTCCAGAAAGCAGAACAGACTTAAGACCTTGACAGAGGCAATGTTTCAGTTTGAGTCTGAAAGCAGGAAAAAACTGATGTCCCAGTTTTAAAGCTGGAAGAATTTTCTCTTACTTGGGGAAAAGTCAACCTTTTTCTCTATTTAAATGCTAAACTAGGTGTGGCTCACCCACCTTAGAGAGGAGCAATCTACTTCACTCACTCTACCAACTTAAATGTTAATTTCATCTCCCCAAACCGGTTTCGCTCAGTGGATAGAGCATCAGCCTTCTAACTGAAAGGTCCCAGGTTCAATTCCAGTCAAGGGCATGTACCTTGGTTGAGGGCACATCCCATCCCTGGTAGGGGATATACAGGAGGCAGCTGATTGATGTTTCTCTCTCATCAATGTTTCTGGTTCTCTATCCCTCTCCCTTTTAAGAAATCAATAAAATATATATTAAAAAATGTTAATTTCATCTAAAAACATCCTCATAGGAATTACCAGAATAATGTCAGTTCAAATAGCTGGGCACTCCATGGCTCAGTCAAATTGACCTGTAAAACCATCCATATTCTCCATGAGAATAGTTTATCATTCAAATATTTATTTTCTGAAGTATTCTCTTTGTTTTCACCTACCATTCAACATTGCACTCTCACCACCCAACTTTATATGACAGGTGACTCATCTCTTTTGGGTGGTGCAACTCAATTCAATCAATTCATGTAAAAATAGTACTGATGGCAGAAGCTCCATTTATATATTTATGTCAGATTTGACTTATTTACTTTTCCAGAGAGGATTCTGGGTTTAGAGATATGAAAAATCATACCTCATTATTTAACCCATACCTTTTAATCATACATTCACACTCCTGAGCAAGGATCTGTCACAATCTAAAAGTTTGACACTGCTAGGCATTTTTTTTTTTTTTTTTTTTTTAGAAACACTTTGGAAATAGCCACACCTTTCAGTTTTGTTAGAGTCTAAGTGTGAGGAAGTGAGATGTCTTGCTCAAGAGCATGGCAGTGGGGGATCTAAGAATCAAAAACATACACTTGAGTATCAAGCCTGTTACACATCACAGTCTGCAATACTTGCTCCTAAACTCTGGCATGTAAGGAAATGTCATACAGAAATGCAACAAAACTTCATACTTCTCTGGGCAATCCAGAACCACCTTTCCTATATCATGATTACCATTATTCTCATCTAAATTGTTAGGAGAAAATATCAGTAAACTAAGCCAACCTTCCAATAAATAGTTGCCGAGTAAATGTAACCACAAATACAATAGACTGACCAGTGCAAGCAGAATTCTTCTCTTCCCCATGATAATAAACAGGAGATTCTCCTAAGAATATTTCAAGGCTATATTGCTATTATCTCCAGGAGAGAAATGCAAAATAACCCATAAAAGGAATAGATTATAACCACAAACCATAGCAACGCCCTCTTGAGCAGTGTCTCTTCCCTGTAGGCATAGGTACACAGGAGCCCACCCTAATGGAGAAGATAATAGAATAATGATTAAAAGTTCAAACTTCAAGGCCTTGTCAGGGGTCTACTTTACTTCATTGTAGATTTATGTTTAACTTAATAAACAAGGAAACAGGAAATAGAGAATACAGTGAGGAGAAATATTTTGACCTTGGAAATCTAGGTCACACAATTTCCCCCAAACTTATTTATTTGAAAAAACAACAGCTGTGAAGGCAATGAATAAACAGCCATCTACATTCGCAACAAAGCCAGGGGGAGCACTTCCCCTCCTTTGAACCCTCCTAGCTTTTTCCTAAGGACCCAAAGTGCTCTCAGTGTAAGTGGCAGCCATTCTGCCCGTTCTATCTGAGGAGAGAGTTTCTTTTTCATGCCTGGTAAATGCTGGCTGCAGGGCAGATGAAAGGGAAGTCAGAGGAGGGAAGGAGTCGGATGGCCAAAGTGCTGGAACAACAGTGTATGTGGCCTGGGTCAGCAGCTGACCTTGCTCGATAGAGCACCTTCATCGAGTTGACCAGTGCAGAGAATATCTAAACCAGGAAAGGGGAGGGAGAAAAAATGAAATGCTTAAAACTCCAAGGGGCTAAATTTGAAATAGCTTTCCTGGTATTGTGCCATTTTCTTAGATTGTTTGCACACAGTTTATTCTGAAAGAACTTCAGTTTCTGTGACAAAGTCACTAGCCTTGAGAACAATATGACGACAAGACTGGAAAATGACCTTTATTTTATTTTAACTTCCTATGAGTGTTATTTTTTTTCAATGGTCTGTAAAATAATACTGAGAGTAATGGTACTTAACTCTGATGTTTCAAGAATGGCCTTATTCTGGTTCACCTTTGAGGAGTAAGCGTCAGTTCAATTCCATTTCATTTAAGAGTGGTTAGAAATTGACTGAATAGTTTTATCCCTCAATAGTGGTCTTGAGCAGCAGTATAAGAAAGTGTTACAATATGACCTGAGGGACCTTTCCAAATCCAAGGGAGTGGAACTTGTTTCCCCTGAGCTTACAAAATTAAACATACCATACCAAAAATTGTTCTAAGTCTAAAAACCTATTGAAACCACTTCCTCCTGCCGTATAGTAGGTCTTCAAATCTCTAAATCTGAATCAGAATAAAACTAGTCGTTTGAGGTGAAACTAACATGTGACGAAAACCATTTGGTATTATCTGTATTTCATCAAGTGAGGGTTTAAATATAAAAATGGCTCTGACTTTTAAGAAAACAAGCACGCATTCATTCACCTGGAGTAGATGCAAATAGGTGAATCAGAGGCCAATAAGAGAATAATGATTTCTCCTTTAAAAATACATTCATAAACATTGTTTTTTAAACAAAAGAATATTTCAAGAGCAGAAAAGTCTACCCATACTGAAAAATAAGACTTGTACTGCCGAGTCAATAGTAAAAGAGCAAATGATCACCTGTATTCAGAATAATATTCACATACAGGCTAAACACCCAATTGAATAAAATAAAATTATATATATATATAAAGATGACCATTAGAAATTTTCTGGATTTGTATGTAACAAACTAAGGTAAACTCATCTTTCTGACACAGGGCTATTTGTCTAAATTTACATAAGTTTTCCCATATATCTACATTAGACCCTAGTTAAATCTATCCCCTGCTATCGCTTCATACATCATATCTTCTGTTAATAAGTTTTGACTTGTGTTTTTCCTTCTGATCTAAGTAGTCTAATCTCTACCTTCAAACTCCTATTTTTTCAAGCTCCACTTTAAAATAGCTCTTCTATTTCATAAAGATATACTTATATTTTTTATTCCTTTAATTTCAAAGTCAAACTATGTAGCCTCTTCTTTTAACTTGCATTCCATTAGATAAGTACGGCAGTATGAATGGAAAAGATTCTAAGGAAAAGACTTGAAGTTAGGTAATTTTTCTGAAAGATTTATTAATATTCAGTTCTTCATGTGATTTTTTCTTCCAAAGTCACTTAATCATTCAACAACTTGCTGACTATTTTAAGCTGCTTTCTGTGCTAGATCTTGGAAATGAAAAGATGGATTAAGATATAGTATCTACCCTCAAAAATTTCACAACTAATGGGCAATGGGGATTTATTTGAACATTACCAGACAACAAAAGCAGAGAAAATGGCCAAAGAGGAGCATGGTCAGTATCACATTAAATTTTCATAAGTATCCACAAGTCTAATTTATTCAACATTCAGACTAAAGATCAGTGAGGATTATTTCACCATATAATCCATCACTGAAGACACAATCTAGATAGAAAAGAAAAAAAAAAAAGCATAATGACAACAAATAAAAAAAAAAAAAACTTATTTGTTTCCTTGGATATATTGGAAATTGCTTCTCATTTTCATTTATTTCAGATTTTCACATTTCATGGTTCACTTAGCTCCTAGGAATCAGATGAAACATTTTAAAAATTTATACTTACTTATTTGCATATTTGTTTACTTCATATTTGTAATTTTTCAGATTAAATTTCTGATTACCGTTGAAATCCCATGATAGAATTTAAATATTTTAACAATTTTCTCTATAATTCAATCTCTAAGAATATTTTTTATGCTTAGCACATAAAATTTTCAAGTATACGAAAGGAGACAGATGTGTACTTAGGAAAATAATTTCAAGGGACTCAAAAACATTATTTAGAAATCTAGGGATAAAAATATTTGTTAGCTTTCAAAAAAAGGGGGAAATATATAAAAGCTTGAAGTAAAATTATTATGGACTACAGAAGGTTCAACATTGGGGAATTGGATTAAGGGCTTTATTTTCTGAACTACAGTCTTAGTGCATGAAATTCGTGCATGGGGCGAGGGGGATGGGAGGGAGAAGGGAGGGGTGTGTGGATCAGCCCAGCCTGCACCCTCTCTAATCTGGGACCCCTTGAGGCATGTCCGACTGCCTGTTTAGGCCCAATCCCACCTGGCAGTCGGACATCTCTCTCACAATCCAGGACTGCTGGCTCCAAACTGCTTGTCTGCCTGCCTTTCTTATTGCCCCTAACCCCTTCAGCCTGCCAGCCTGATTACCTCCTAACCACTCCCATGCCAGCCTAATTGATGTCTAACTGCTCCTCTGCCAGCCTGTTTGCCCCTAACTTCCCTCCTCTGCTGGCGTGATCACCCCTAACTGCCCTCCCCTGCAGGCAGTCTTGATCGCCCCCAACTAGCCTTCTTTGCAGGCCTGGTCACTCCCAACTGTCCTCCCCTGCTAACCATCTTGTGGTGGCCATTGTGTGTCCACATGGGGGCAGGATCTTTGACCACATGGGGGCAGCCATTTTGTGTGTTGGAGTGATGGTCAATCTACATATTATTCTTTTATTAGATAGGATAGAGGCCTGGTGTATGGGTGGGGGCTAGCTGGTTTGCCCTGAAGAGTGTCCCAAATCAGGGTGGGGGTTCCCTTGGGGTGTGGGGTGGCCTGGGCGAGGAGCCTGTGGTGGTTTGCAGGCCAGCCATTGCCACCTGACGACCCAAGAGGAGGCCCTGGTATCTGGGGTTTATTTATCTTCTACAATTGAAACTTTGTAGCCTAGAGCAGAGCCAAGCTTTCTGCTCGCTCCATGGTAGCAGCCATTTCTGTTGGAATTTATGTGTCTTCTATAATTGAAACTTTGTAGTCTGGAGTGGAGGCCTCGGCCGGCCAGGGCTGCAGAAGCTTGGCTTCCTCCATTGCCAGGGGCAACCCTAGCCTCCTGCTCTTCCAGCTCCATGGCTGCCACCATTTCTTCTATATTTAACTTCTATAATTAACTTCTATATTTAACTATAATTAACTTCTATATTTAACTTCTATATTTAACTTCTATAATTAAAACTTTGTAGTATTGAGTGGAGGCCTGGGCTAGCCAGGGTATACTGAAAGCTTGGCTTCCTCCATCACCATGGAAATTCAAGCCTCCCTCCTACTCTCTGTGACTGCAGCCATCTTGCTTGGGTTAATTTACATACTAGCTCCTGATTGGCTTGTGGGCATGTCTTGTGAGTGTGGCTTGCAGGTGTAGTGAAGTGATGGTTAATTTGCATATTGCTCTTTTATTATATAGGATGAGGGCTGTCTGTGTGAACATGAATCAATTTCTCATCTGTAATATTTCTTCCTATCTAAAGAAGTTTAATGGTGTGAATAAAAATTGTTTGGCCATATTCAACAAATATTTTTCAAGTATTAGTGAAAAACAGAGATGAACTAAAACTATAATTGTTGGAAATTAAAATATGCATATGTATAAAAAAGTTACTTTACCCTGTTGGTAACTTATTAAAAAAATATCAGAATATTAAGAATTAAAATATAAAATGATAGGTAAGAGTTTTTCAGCTTCCATACAAGTAGGTTCTCTACAAGAGGCCTTGCCAGGGTGGCTGACACAGAGGGAACTTTGATGTCCTTATTTTCAGAGACCCTGTATTGTATAATTGTCCTCAACACTGAGATTATAATAAACTTAAATGAAGAGCCTTTCCTAAAAGAGATAATCATTTAATTAATTAATGATGTTGGTTGTTCATTATTGTTCTGCATTTATGTGATGAGGAATCAGGTGGTGGAGGATTTGAAGCAGTTCCAGTGTTTTCAAAGTCAACTCTGTTCAAGACAACCTATATTGATAATGCAGCAGCCACAGCCCATTAGGAATGTGTCACAGGCCCTCTTCAGATCATAATTTAACCTGCTCCGTAACTCAAGTCAGAAGAGGAATGTGCCTGAACTCTGGAGCTTTCTTCAGAGCCCCAGGGTCAGAAAGAGTTGGTTCAGTACAGTTGGTTTCTATACTGATGGGAAACAGTCTTAGCAGAAATGTTTGCAGGGCCGAAACCGGTTTGGCTCAGTGGATAGAGCCTCGGCCTGCGGACTCAAGGGTCCTGGGTTCGATTCCAGTCAAGGGCATATACCTTGGTTGAGGCACATTCCCAGTAGGGGTGTGCAAGAGGCAGCTGGTCAATGATTCTCTCTCATTGATGTTTCTGGCTCTCTATCCCTCTCTCTTCCTCTCTGTAAAAAATCAATAAAATTTAAAAAATTTAAAAAAGAAATGTTAGCAGAAAATGAGATCCATCTGTAATATTTCTTCCTATCTAAAGAAGTATGAAAAATAGATTGTTAGATAGATAGGTAATAGATTAATATATGTTCATACTTTCCATGCCCTCAATTAAAATATAATACAAATGTTGATAAACGTTCTTAGTATGCTTTAGTTATTGAATGGTAAATATGAAATGATGATGGTAAATTATATGCTAGCTAAATATCACTTAAGAGGATTGTATCTCAGTAGCATTTGAATCAATACAATCTGGCTAGCCAATTAAAGATATCTCAAAGAACTTATCAAAATAGAACAAATTATTAAAAACCATCAAAAAGGCCAATTTTGTCTAAACATTTATTGCTTGTATTTTGGAATGCATATAATGATGAAATACATAGAGGCAGAGAATAGAACTATGGTGGCCAAAGGCTGGGGGAGGAGGAAATGAGGAAGATGCAATTCAAAGGGTTTAAAGTTTCAGTTATGCAAGATGAAAAATTTCTATTATGCAAGATGATTAATTTCTTCTAGAGATCTACTGTACAACATCGTGCCTGTGGTTCTAAATACTATATTGCATACATAAATATTTTTTAAGAAGGTACATCTCATATTAAGTATTTTTACCACAAAGAGAAAAGGAGAGAGAGTCAGGTAATGGAAAGTTAATTTAAATACAATATATGACTACCTTACCTCTTCATTAATAGATACTTTGATCAATAAACATAACTTATCTAATTATTTTTTTAACCAAATACAAAATTACATATTGAAATGCAAGAATTTGCCTAATATAACTGGGAAATAAATTTGGGCATATAGCTTACAATAACAAATTGTGTTATAAGGTTTATAGATTTCTGGCAAGTTCAAATTTCCAAAATATAGCTGCATCCTAAAGGTAACTGAGCAAAATTTTGATCTTCAAATGGATTGAGGAATATGGGAAGGTTAGAAAAAGAATAAAAACTGCCCCTGTCTTCTGGACTAGAATGTTATGAATAAGACTTTATAAATACCCTGGTGTATGTGGTAAGACAGCCATAGGTTTCCTGCTCAGATACAATAGCAGGATATTGGAAACTAAAGGTAGAGGGACAAAACTTAAAAGAGAAGAGGTCTTTTAGAAATAGTAATATCTCATATCAAGACTTATAATCTTGGCCGAAACCGGTTTGGCTCAGTAGTAGAGCATCGGTCTGCAGACTGAGGGGTCCCAGGTTCGATTCCGGTCAAGGGCATGTACATGGGTTTTGGGCACATCCCCGGTAGGGGGTGTGCAGGAGGCAGCTGGTTGATGTTTCTCTCTCATCGACCTTTCTAGCTCTCTCTCTTTCTCCCTTCCTCTCTGTAAGAAATCAATAAAATATATTTTTAAAAAGACTTATAATCTTGATCAAATATAGTAATTTAGGGCAATTGTGTAAAAATTCAATCCAAGCCACACACACTTCAGTATACCTTCTGCCCACATGTCATTAAAAGAAAAGCCCTCCAAATGTGGTGGTTCATACATTCTAAAAAAGACAGAGTCTGAATTAAGCTATCCTTAAAAGAAAATCCATTTATTCTTTACACTTGCTACAGGATTTTGTGGTAGAGAGAAGAATGCTTCCAACCCCCAAACATTATCATATTCTAATCTCTAGAACCTACGAATATGTTATTTTACAAAAGAGGGTCTCTGCAGATGTGATTAAATTGAGGATTTATTCATAGGGAAATTTTTTAAAAAAATATATATTTTATTTTTTACAGAGAGGAAGGGAGAGAAATAGAGAGTTAGAAAAATCGATGAGAAAGAAACATCAATTAGCTGCCTCCTGCACAACCCTCTGGGGATGTGCCCACAACCAAGGTACATGCCCCTGACCGGAATCGAACCTGGGACCTTTCACTCCATAGGCTGACACTCTATCCACTGAGCCAAACCGATTTCGGCCATAGGGAAATTTTTATGAGTAATCTGTGTAGGCCCAATATAATCACAGGAGGGAGAGAGGAGAGTCAGAGTTAAAGGAGATGTATCGACAGAGAGAAAGAGATACTTGGAGATGCTATATTGCTGCTGGCTTTAAAGATGGAAATAGGGGCCAGGAGCCAAGGAAAGAAGGCAGCCTATAGGAGCTGGAAAAGGCAAGGAAGGCCACGAATTCTCCTCTAGAGCCTTGCCTAGATAGAAGAAAACTCCAGACACCTTGATTTTTAACCCTGTAAAATCTATTTTGTATTTCTGGCCTCCAGGACAATAAAATCATAAGTTTAAGTTACTGTATAAATGTGGTAATTTGTTATAGCAGCAATAGGAATCTAAAACAGACATTTTCATTAATCAAGCCTTTGCCTCCGAAGTTGCATATGTAGAAAATAAGGCAATGTCCATAGTATACTCAGTATCAGAGTGATTTACTTGTATATAATTTAGTTGGAGGATGGATCTACTGGTCAGGGCACAGGAGGCAACTGGTGAATGTTTCTCTCACACATCAATGGCTTCTCTCTCCCTTCCTCTCTAAAATCAATAAAAACATACCTTTGGGTGAGGATTTTTAAAAAGAAAATAAAAAGAAGAAAAGAAACATGTAAGAGTAATTAAATTGAAATTTTCTTTTTCTGCCAAGAATCAATATATTTTTATTTTATTTTACAGTTTTGCTTTAAAGAGTTTGCTATGTGATCTTGGTAAAAAGAAGATTTCTCAAGATGACATTCTGTTACTTCTTATTTCCTCTCTGTCTTACATAGCAAATATGCTCATTGTATTATATGTCAAAATAAAGTGCTTTTTTTGAGAGTACTGAAGTTCAATATTCACTCTAAAAATCAAGCTGTTATTTTTGTTTCACATCTAGTATAACTGATAATAATCACTGAAAATTTGAGAAATCAGATGTGTCATGGTTGATTGGCTGACACATGCAGCTAAAAATATTTTGCTTGCCTCTTCTACAAATAGTCTAATTTTACTGTGACAATAGTGGCAATCAGATGATTTGAGGCTCATAAATTACCCAAATATGTTACAGGAAATATTCAAGAAACAAAAAGTAAAATAAATTAATATAGAAGTTATAATGAAATATCATTGATCCATGCCATCTAGTAGGAGGTTACTTAAAATTGTTGTTAGGGAAAAAATCTATACTCACTTAAAACAAGTATACTTTTGCTCATCTAGAGCAGTGGCCACCAACCTTTTGGACCTCATGGACCACCAGTGGTTTGCAGACCACCGATTGGCAACAGCTGATCTTAGAGCATATGATATCATTCAAACCAAACTAACAAATGTTACCTTGTAGGAATCTTTAAGTCATGTACTTCAATAAATGCATATGATATGAAAGATTATATGATGAATTGTGAAAAACTTACTACTATTTCTATGTAATTAGGTATTTCTAGAAATTTTAAATAGCTCCTTTATAATGTCCTTTAGGGATTCATTCTCTAGTCTTATTCACTAACTTGGATATAAAAGAAGGGAATAAGATATCAATATTACGCGTGTGATCACAGCTTTAAGAAATCTAACAACCTACTTGTAAAATGTATTTGGTAGTCAGTGGTGTCTCTAGTAAACAAACAAAGAAACAAACGAGCAAAGAAAAAGCAGGAAGCCTGGCCATCGCCCCAGAGCTACTCCCAGCTGCTTCTCTGTGTGCCAGCTCTTAGCAATGATCGCTTGATCAAGAGCACAGCACTAAGAAAGGATGCTCGTGGGGAGTAGAAAAATAATCACTAAAGCTGAGACACGATGAGAAACTATTCAAAGTGGTGTTGGTGGCCCTTCTTTATGTATCTCTTTTACACCTGCTGTCTGCATCCCCAATCCTATCCAGTGACTGAGGAATCTGGGTCTGTTTTGTGTAGCCCTTATAGACACGAAAACAAGCTGGTTTCATCATAACAGGCAGATGCTATAAAAACATTGATGCACAATCTCTTAAATTTTTTTTCTTTTTTTTAAAAAAATATATATTTTATTGTTTATTTACAGAGAGGAAGAGAGAGAGAGACAAAGAGTTAGAAATATCAATGAGCGAGAGACATCCATCAGCTGCCTCTTGTACACCCCCTACTGGGGATGTGCCCGCAACGCAACCAAGGTACATGCCCTTGACCGGAATCGAACCCGGGACCTTTCAGTCCGCAGGCCGATGCTCTATCCACTGAGCCAAACCGGTCTCGGCCTTAAATTTTTATTCTTTTCTATCTGCTCCAAAATCTTACTATTTCTGCCTTTAGACTGTGTTCAGGCTATTATCACCCCTTTCAACATCCTTAACTGCCTCTGAAGAAAAAATATTTCTGTTCTTGATTTTCTATTATCCTTGAACTTCACACCCTCAACAACAGCTATACAATAGCCCAATAATAACTCTTCACTCTGTATTTTGAATATTGTAGTAGTATGTCTTTATTCTGGACTTAGCTTTGTGAGAAAAAGTATGACACTTGGATTCATCATTTTTCAGCCCACTGCCGAACCTGGGTTAGTCTTCATGAAAAGATGTTTGAAGCAGACTACACTGAATATTATCCAAACTAACGTCTGTTTCTTTATGTTCTCACCAAAACTACATTATGATGCAATGATACTGATAGTATTCAAAAGTACACCTCTTCTCCCAAAATGGGAGGGTGAATAAGATTAGAGTTTGAGATCAAGACCAAATATTTCAATGACAAATCTGGATGTCAGTCCTATCATTAAAACTGAGGCCTTCCGCATTGTCTATCCACTTTAGAATGACTGTTCAGTCAAGGAAACAATGGAAACAAGACTAATTCCAGCACAAGAAATTTCCTACAAGATTACTTATTAGGAGGAATTTGGATAGCTTCAGAAGCTCAAGAAGAGTATAAATAGGGAAGTTCACAAGACGTGGCAAAAGCTGACAGAGATGAGAACAAGCAAGGCCTTGCTACTCTAGTGATCTTCCTAGGCTGCTGGTGCCATCAGCCCTGGATAACCACAGCCACACCTGGGGACTCTCATCTCCATCAGAGAGGATATTATTTATGCCTTTAAGGACATTTATTATGAAGAATTGGCTCATGTAACTATGGAGGCTGAGAAGTCTCAGGATCTTCTGTCTGCAAGCAGGAAACATGGAAAGTCAGGAATGTAATTCAGATCAAGTCTGAAAGCCTGAGAACAAGGTGTAAGCCCCAGTTCAAAGGCAGGTAAAGACTAATGTCCCAGCTCTAGCAGGCAGGCAGGAAGCAAAAGGCTAAAAGGCTGAATTTCTCCTTCTGCCACCTTTTTCTTCTGTTCTGGTCCTAAACCAGGTTGGAGGTTGCTTGCCCACATTAGGGAGGACTATCTACTTTGTTGAGTCCACTGATTCAAATGTTAATTTAATCTGGAACCACCCTCACAGGCACACCCAGAAATAATGTTTAACCCAGGCATCCCTTGGTCCAGTCAAGTTGACACATAAAATAATTAACCATCACACATGTGAAACCATGGAAATGTGAAGGTTTCCTGTATTGAGACTTTCTAAGGTCCTGACCCATTTGAGATCTGACTCTTTTTCTAACGTACTGTATATCCTGTTCTTGGGGCTTTATTATTTTCGGCTTTCTCACACCTAAATTAAAATATATATAGAATAGGAATAGGAATGTGGGTAAGTTGATAGGGTTAATTTCAGGATCCTCCCCCCCCAAAAAAAAAAAATTTGCCACATAAATAAAGTAGAATATACCTTTTCATATTCTGGAGTTTCACTTATGATTTCCTTTATTTTTGTAGAGTTTGACAAAAAAAAAAAATTAATCCAACATCTCTACATGCAGTTTTCAATCCATATACATATGCTAATCAGAAAGAAAAAGAAAATGATTATGAGTTACAAGGCTAATTTATAAAATCCTGCTGAACTCAGTATGAAAAATAACACTTTTAAGATTAGGAATTAAGTTAAACAACTCAAAAATAAGTTTTCTAATGACATTCAAAAAATGTTTGTTGGGAAAAGCTTGTTTAATTAGAAAAAGTTAAGGATATCAATGGCTGTCCTGGAGATAAAAAAAAAAAAAAATTCCCCCATATTCAGCAAAAAAGAAGCTTTGTACAGGTTGGAAGTAAAAATGGGCAAAAGGAGATTAAAGCGTACACATGTGTAGGATTATCTGAAATGTAATCACTTGAGCTAAGAACTTAAATATAGTAAAGAAAAGTGGAGGAATATGTGACACATCAATGTACAATAAGTGGGAAAAGCTGCTACCTTAGCCACTGAAGTCACAATAGACTCAGATCTATTATTTGGAAGAGGAGATGGAAGCAAGGGTGAAAATCAGTCCTTCATTTGTTAGTACAGGATGGTTAGAAACTGGAGGACTTTCACAAACTAGATGTGTATCCATCAGGAATTTGTGTTTTCTCATATTTATAATGACTGTGGCATTGTTTTCTAAAGACAATAATTGCTCATTTGTCATTTCTTAAAAAACAAACAACCATTAAGACCTTCATATTCTAGAAAACTCCAAAAAAAATGCTATCTAGTGACCTCATGTAAGAAATCAAAATGAGGTACCTATGTTTTTCTATTTCTTTCACTTCATATAGATGGAGATAAAATATATTTCATTAGGTGTATTAGTGTTCTGGAAAAAAAAAAGAATTGTGCAAATAAGCTCCTAAAAGTTTTATATTTAAAAATGTATCCATCTGGACATGAATCCAGGATTCTCCTGGTTCTGATTCATGCTAGGAAAAGATTGTTTCTTAACTTGAAAAGTTCTGATAACTAAATTTTAAAAAATTATTCTCATAAATATCATGCCCAGACATCATAGCTCAGTGGTTAAGCATCGACCCATGAACCAGAAGGTCATGGTTTGATTCCCAGTCAAGGCACATGCCCAGGTTATAGGCTCTCTCTCCAGTAGGGGGCATGCAGGAGGCCGGAAATAATTCTCTCTCATCATTGATGCTTTTATTTCCCTCCCCCTCTCCCTTCCCCTCTGAAATCAATAAAATTATTTTTAAGTAAGTAAATAAATAAATATCACCCCATTACAGATGCAACCCTTTCATTATATTTACATAAAACATTGTCCATTACCTAAATCAAAATGGTGAATAATTCTAAAATGCATTTCTTTTGGGAAAACGCAGATCACACCACAGCACAGATGCTACATGTCAGCCCATTCTCACCTCTTCAGATGGGTAACTTTGCACAGTACACAACCTGTATAACTACATATGGCTGCTAAAGACCCCATAAAATATTCCCAGTAAAGCATTATTCCCCAACTCAGTCATATTATTTCTAGTATATTCCTTTACAAATATGTGTAGATCATCAAACATCATTCATAAAATCAGAGCACATTCAATGCATGTTAAAAATATCAATACTCTCAATGTCTGATTTTATAAAGACATAAAAATAGATATCTTTTAAAAGTACTTTCTTTGTATGACGTATTCCATCTGGCACTATATATATCTATCATTTATTTCTCAAAAAAATCCTTGGAGGATGGTAAGCTTTCCTAGCTCGCCAAAAGAAATTGTATATTCTTTTCTTCTTCAAGGTCATAATTGTTCTTCACAAAGATACTTAGAGGAATTCAGAGATCTCTAGTGATCCACGTGTATAATTGCGACCTATATTTTCATTCAATTTCTAAATTGATTCTTGAGGCATGAAAATATACTGCCATTTTACCCTATTCCTGAATATCTGTGTATTTGTTTCAGAAAGACTTTACTAGATTGTGAATGTCTGAAGCAGAAAAAGTGCATATATATATACAGTATATATATGTGTGTGTGTGTGCAACCCTTTCATTATATTTACATTAAATATTGTCAATTACCTAAATCAAAATGATTATTTAGTGAACTGCATCGTTATTTGTTCTTCATCAATATAGATTTAGACAAAGCATTCATAGATTTAGACAAAGCGTTAATTTCCTCTTGGGTTACCTTTAATCTTTATAAATTCAAGGCCAATCTCCAAGCATCTCTTAATTTCTGACAGTTTCTTTCTCTGTGTCCTCATGTTATCCTTCTATCTACTCAATCTTACCCCTTACACCACATCCTGATATTGTCCTTGAGGCAATGTGAGAAGTGGACACATGCAGATCCTCTTGCAGAAATCTTTAAAAATACTTTCTTGCTAATGTGCACAGATTTTAGTATGATTGTTCTAAACAACAAAAACAGGCTTTTCAACCAGAGGTAAGAAGAGAAAGAAACACAGTAGTTGAGGGACAGAAAATTTTGTCCTACTTATCAAGTAAAAAGAGAGCACAAACATATTATACATCTATATCTATATGTATATTATATATATATTTACATGTATATCTATATTGACATATATATATCTACCATATATAAACACACATATCTATATGGATATCTAGAGATATGCAGATAGATAGATATATAGATATAGATATATATATCTATCTGTATCTATCATCTATATATCTCTATATATCTATTATCTATCTATCTATCTATCTATCTATCTATCTATCTATCTATCTATCATCTATCATCTATCTACTAGGGCCTAGTACACAAATTCCTGCACCTTAAAAGGAAATGTGGTTTGCGAGATTGCAGTGGCCACAAGGGTGGGTCTCAGCCCATCTTTTGTGCCCCTGCTCAGCCCTCCCACTAAGGCCATCAAGGCAACTGGTCCCCTCTCTGTCTGCAGCCCAGCTCCCACCACCGTGACTCCCACATGCTGAAGGTGTTGGCCTTGCTCATACCTGCCGATTATGCAGAATGATTGGGGCCAGAGTCATCAGCGGGTGGGAGTGGCGGCTGCTGCCTGCTGCTGATACCCGCAGTGTTCCACACACACCCCCTGGTGGTCAGCATACATCAGAGTGACCAGATGTTCTGTTGTTTCACTGTTCAGTCTATTTGCATATTAAGGTTTTATATATATAGACATCCTGTATAGACTAACCAATTTTGAGAAACACAAATTCTCCCTGATCACTAATAGCATTGCAAGCTCTAGCATTATGAATAAAGTGTATTACATGAAAAGTAGAACTGAGATTTTTTTTAAAGTGTTTTCTGTCAGACATCAAATAGAGCTCCTCCACTGCACGTACATTCAAGCTGGTAAATGATAGAAATCAGACCTGCACATTTCACAGAAGAAAAAACAATTGCACTATTATCATCAATGCTGAGCTGTGAACTTCTAAACGGCAAGTTGGATTTTTTCCACCTCATGCAGTCAAATGCTGCCAGAAACATCCAATCTCAGAGTTTTTATTACTGGTGATGATCAATGAAATGGAGAGAACATAATTTGATTTTCTAATAAGTGGGTAATCTTGTGCTACTAACTATATTATTGAAAACAGAATGTGGTAACTGAGTAAGTATGATAGGAAAGTCACTGATAGGGCAGAAAACTGGAACACTAAGATGTGTCAGCTTCATAGAGTCACATATTTGAGAACACTGTACTTTAAATTAAAAAAAAATGCAGATTACAAAGAAACTTTTTTAGAAAGTTACTGTATAGCAATTTTGAATAAAATGTAGTCTTTTCCTTAAAGATGCTTCCAATAAAAAATATTTTATACTTTTAAACAAGTTATTAGTAAGTATAAATCTTCATCATCAATTTCCTTGCTGTAAAACACAATTAGGTTCCATTGGTAATAATGCTTTAGTGATAAGCAGTGTAATGTCATGAGCATGAGAACACGAGAAATGAGAAAAATCTTGTTTATCTTAAAAACAAAATGCTATTTAGATTCAATTGCACATATTTAATTTACACACATAGTCAAACAATGTAAGAATTAAAATTTGGTAAAGTTCCAAGGGTTTTAACAGCTTCATTGTTATTTCCTGGAGTCCTAGTAGTAATAGAACAACCAGACGTACCTAGAATAGGTTAAAAAAACAGGTAAATTTATTAATTATATAATTTCATGGAATCATTTAAAATAACTTAAATTGTGTTAAATATCCATATCTACCTATCTATCTATCTATCTATCTATCATCTATCTATCTTATATAATTTTGTTTTAACATATATCATTACCTCTTTTAAGCTTATTTTACATTAGAAATATAACTATCTACTCAAATATTACATTTACATCTGGTGTTACACATTTACTTTTTCCCTATAGGGAATGGCTGTGCTTGATTACATTTTAAATCAAGATAGCAAAATCAACAGTATTCTCTTTAATTATCTTTGCTAGTTTATCCCGAAGTCTCATGTTATATTTCCATCTTGGGTTTTTCTTTCCCTCTAGAACCCAGGCTCATGGAGTAGCCATCTACACCTGTCAAAATAGTGGCAGGGCAAAGGGCCATGATAAAACCATATCTAATGACTCAGTAGTTCTGCTTGGAAATACCATGCCTCAATTCCACTCTCATTTCATTGGATAAAGCAAATCACATGGCTATCTGATGTCTATGGCACAGGCTAGCTACAGAGAGGTTTGCTAGGGAAGACTTTGAATATTTTGTCAAATATGAGGTTCTCCCAAACTCAAATCCAAGTCTTCAAACAGTATGGCCTTTATCTACTAATCTATTATTCACTTTAGCACTTTCCTCCCTTACCTCTATACTAAAACTATTTCTGATTAAGTCATCTCAAGGCTAACATATCTAAAGACCACTTTCTGTCCTTACATTTAGTTTCAAAGTTTTTCATTTCTTCTTAATTCTTTTATTAAATTAAATTTATTGGGGTGATATTCAATTTTCTAGCTCCCTTTTAACTTTTTTATTTGAGTGACATCTATATATATATAAAAGGCTAAGTGACTGACCATCTGTCCAACTGCCCAACCAGCAGTACATATGATTCGCACTGGCAATTTAAAAATAAATGTTGACTCGAGCATGCGCAATACATTTAAAGCTCTCACTGGCAGCAATATAGTATACAGGGAGATATTAGATTAAGATTAATCAATTTATCAGTCATTGTTTTATGAATGTTTCTTATATCATGTTTTTGTTGTTTTTATATCATGTTATTTTTTATTAATAAATTTATATATTATTTTCATACGTATTTTACTAATTTTCTTTCATCTCTGACACTTCTATTATAGAGAAGGGGCAAATTGCAATTAAAATATTTCTTCTAATTAATTTCCTTTCAATGTGCATTAATACATGCACCAGGCTACTAGTTAGTTAATAAAATTACATGGGTTTCAACTGTACATTTTTGTGATACATCGTCTGTATATTGCATTGTGTGCCTACCACTCAAAATCAAATCTTCTTCCCTCACTATTTATTTGATACCTTTGACCCTTTCATAACCCTCTTCTAACTCTTTTTTCCTTTTGACATCCAATACTCCAAACTCGAGTGCTATTATTCCTAATTATTTTACTCTATTTGTTCCCCAGTCTCTTTTGTTAGCTTCTTGTTTATCTTTTGAATGTTAGAATAACTCAAAATTCAGTTCTAGTTATTATTTTGGGTGTTGTCATTATTTTCTAATCTCTTCCTACATGTTCTCCTCAAGTCTTATGGCTTCAGATTCCATCTACATTCTGATAATTCTCAAGTATCTATCTTCAAACGTGGTATCTCCCCTGAGCTCTACTCACTCATGTAACTCACAGGGATACGAAACATAATATCTATAAATATAGACGCATGATTTCTCCCCATCCAAAATGTGCTTTTTACACACTTATCATCTTATCTAAGAGCATTTTAATTATCTCGGGTTCTGGTATTCAATGATCATGGTTTTATGTTTTATTTTTTGAAAACCTCCTTTAGCTCACCTTTACACAACTCTATCATAAATATTATTTATATATTTATTTATTTATCTATTATTTATTTACTTTATTGGGATCTAAAAGAGTATTGCTCAAATAACTTAATCTTAGAATTCTCTTGAATCCACCCTGTTACACCTACTGTCTATATCCCTTCCAATTTTTAAGTAACAGTCACTTCCTTAGAAGGCCCTCTCTAACATGCTGGCCAACATTTATATTGAATAAAATTTTCTATTATTATCTCTCATAGCACCCAGAATTTTTCTTTTATAACATTAGAGCTGCACATTTGCCCTTGGGATAAGAAATAGATGGGGCCAATGAGCCCTCACTCCTGCATCCCCTGTAGACCACCTTCTGAAAAGGTGAGTCCAAAAATTCTCTGTCTCCAACAGCCCCATTTACAGAGATTTCACTGGAGTCAGTGAGCAATGCTGGGGCTGGGATTGAGAAAATAATGGTGGGAGGCCAGCAGCTACCATTTGTTTTCTTGCCCGGGGCCCTGAAAATATGAAGGGCAAATCTGCCCATCATTTCCTTTTTAAAGCATAGGTTCCATGACCTTAGGAAGCTATTTCTGTCCTGCCTGTCAGAGAAGAGGAAAAGTAATCATGGAAAGATAAATATACATTCAGCCCTTTAGCTCTCCAGAGTCCTCGCTTCACCAGTCATCATTCAACGTTCAGTAATCATAGAAACAACACAAACACCAGCAGTTTGGTCACACTCTAAATTTTATTTACTTGCTTAGTTCTCCTTTCCCATTAGGAGAAAATTTTATATGAATTTGTCCTTTTGGAAGCCAGACATTGTAATATCCCTTACATCTTCTGATATACTTTATGTGAAACCATACTGTATCTAGTGATTTAAATTTTTTTCTCTTCTGATGGCACAGAATAAGTACTCTGTTTGAAAAATATATATTTTTATTGATTACAGAGAGGAAAGGAGAGAGAGATAGAAACATTAATGATGAGAGAGAATCATTGATTGCCTGCCTCCTACACACCCCCCACTAGGGATCAAGCCCACAGCTTTTATTTAAAAGTTTTTAAAATATATAATGCATTTTAATCAGAATTCTAAAAACCATTAACAAAAAATTAAATACGGCATTCATGGAACTGAACACAGAATTTTCTTAATTATTTTGTTGTTGTTTACTTCGGTTTGTTAATCCTCACTCAATGATATTATTCCATTGATTTTTAGGAAGAGTAGAAAGTAGGGGGAGAGACAGAGAAAGAAACATGGATGTGAGAGAGACACTTTGGATTGGTTGCCTCTGACCCATGCCCTCACAAGGGCCAGGATCAAGCCTGCAACTGAGGTATGTGCCCTTGACTGGAATCAACCCGGAAGCCTTCCATTAGCTGGATGATGCTCAACCAGCGAGGGCAGCATTTTCTTAATTTAATTTCTACTCTACCTTGGTTGTAGTCACCTATATAATGCTTAATATTAGGTATTTGTTTTCTCTATATTGATTAAGATTGTCAAAATATTTTCTAATTTTATTTTTAGATAGCCATATGTTAGAGTTATTAATAAATCATAATATTTTCCTATTCATTGTTATTATTTTTTCTAATTCTTACTTTCTCTGTAAATTTATTATAGTGCTGTGTTTTGTGAAATATTTTAGAATCCAATACTTTTTTTTTTTCAGGTAAGCCCTTTCTTTCTTCTATGGTTATATATTTTTTAAAAAGGCTATACAGTCAGAGAAAGATAAATATCACATGATCTCACTCATTTATGGACTATAGTGAATAACATAAACCAATGAACAAAAACAGATCCAGAGATACAGAAGCACTGATCAGACCATCAAACCTCAGAGGGAAGGTAGGGGAGGGTGGGGATAAGGGGGAGAGATCAAATAAAGGACTTGTATTCATGCACATAAGCCTAACCAATGGATACAGACACCAGAGGTTGAGGGTATGGGGTGGGGGGGGGGGGAAGGAAAGAGACAATGGGAGGTTAAGAGCACATAGGTAATACCTTAATCGATAAAGAAAAAAATAAATAAAAAGGTTATGCATTTGTTTTGAGTATAACTTTGTTCAAAGCTCATAGTATTTGAAATTTAAAATTAAATTTTAATGATTCTATAATTTCAGTTCTTATATCTTTTTTAAATCAGCAAATGTTTATCATATCTTAACATTTTAGAAGGTTTGATTATTTCTATTCACAGTTTTATGGCATTTTGGTCATATAATATTTTCTTAGTAAAATTTATTAAGGTTCCCTTTTGCTATGATGTATAATGGATTTATGTAAATAATCTTTGGGCATTAAAAAGGTATTTTATATTTGTTGGTTAAAATGTTTAGTCAATCTTGAGGTATCTTATATAGTGCATTCATTAATTTGTTATCTATTCAATGATTAAACTTGAATATTTAACACCATTTGATTTTGAAAATGTATTACATTAGTGGAGGAAATGACAAGTAATCAAATAACTAGAATAGAATGACTTTTGATAGGTGTTATGAAAGCACATAAGAGAAACACATCACCCAGGTTGAAGGTCACTGTTTTTATATCTGGAAAATGAGATGAGAAAGAAGAGTTAGTTAGACAAAGACAGGGAGAGTATTCCTGGAATAGAGTATAGCACTTGTGTGAAGCACTGGAGGCCTGAGATGACATGGTATGTTTAACTTTAAAAAAAAAAATAGGTTAAGAAACAGTGGTAGAAGTATATAGTAAACAATAATGCTAGAGCAAAAATTCTACATTAGCTTTACTAAGTATCCATTAATGAGTTTAAAGTAGATTGGTAAGATGATAAAATTCAAATTTTCAGCATAATAAAGGGGCAGAGGTTAAGTAATATTATGAGATTTAAAAAAATAACTGGCTTAAAAGCTCTTTTGTTAAGCTATACTGCCAAGTATGGTGAGATTGCTATAAATCTATTTAATGTTACCCTTTGAGTTTTTTGTTCTACATTATCAACTATCATTGACCTGTCATGGTTTATGAATAGTGAGATAATTAACTTTAAAAATCCAATATAATAAAAGGCTAAAACTGAATGGTGGAACAACCAGTTACTATGATGTGCATTGACCACCAGGGGGCAGATGCTCAATACAGGAGCTTCCCTCTGGTAGTCAGTGCCCTCCCCCACTCAGCCAGAAGCTGGGCTGATGGCTGGCAAGCATAGCAGTGGTGGCAGGATCCTCGCTGGTTTCTGTGGCAGCTCTAAGGACATCCAACAGTTGGACCTCTCCCAAGGGCTCCTGAACTGTGAGATGGTGCAAGCCAGGCTGAGGGACCCCCCTGAGTACACGATTTTGTGCAGCAGGCCTCTGGTATATTATAAAGTATCTGGAGAGCGATCCCCACCTTGAACTTTCTTTTACATTCAATCCTCTGAGCATATAGCCACACCCTTTCTAGAGGGTAGTAGCCTCCTTTGCCTAGGAAACTGTAGGGGAAACTCTGCAAGTCGTGACATGCACAGATGTTAATGATAAAACAAACTAAGGTGATTGTTGTACAGAGGAAGGTCTCTGGAGCACTAAATAGGAAAATTCAGGAGGGAGTATTAGGAATCATGTTAGGAAATCAACCACAGATGAAAAAAAAATAATTATAAGATATAAATAAAGGGTCAGTTCAGTTGAAAAAACATCAATATGTATTGAACTTAACAAGTATAATTACATTATCCCCCCAATAACACCCAGCAATGTCACAGAAGGAGAAGGGTCAACAAGTAACCAGGATTACCTAAGCTAGATATTGGCAATGTGAACCCAAGGAGGGACACTAATGTGGGAAGTAGGGAAAGCGGATTTGTGATGACCTGAATGAAATTTAACTGTATATCATAATTAGTACCATAACCAAAGGGAAAATAAATCATGTAGCTTAAAAAAAAAAAAAAAAAAATATATATATATATATATATATATATATATATATATATATATATGTATATATATATGTGTATATATATATATATTATTGATTTTTTTACAGAGAGGAAGAGAGAGAGATAGAGAGCTAGAAACGTCGATTAGAGAGAAACATTGGCCAGCTGCTTCTTGCACACCCCCTACTGGGGATGTGCCCACAACCAAGGTACATGCCCTTGACCGGTATCCAACCTGGGACCTTTAAATCCACAAGCCAACGTTCTATCCACTGAGCCAAACCGGTTTTGGCTCATGTAGCTTTTGAGCATGACTCAAACTGTAGATCATTCGTGAAACATCCTTAATGATAAAAAGTTGCAAAGAAGTCTTAAGCTTTTCTCACTAGCTTGATTGTCAGTTAAATTATTGGTTGGTAAAAAATCATATATATCGGTTTTGTAATTTTGTACCGATTATATTCAAATTTCAGGCTAAAGAAAACAAGTGTGTTATTGATATTAGTGACTGAGATTTTTCACATAAGAGAAAGGAGGTGAAATTATAAAATCAAAGAAGAAAAATACTGCCATGATGAGTTTAAGTTGGAAATGTCAAGATGATCTTAAGATTTTTTAACCCACTGAAAGATCTAGAAACTTTAGCAGCAATCAATACCCCTGCAACCTATATGTGCCCTGTTAAAATAAAGAGGCTCTTGGACACATGCCAGGATGAGACAGAGAAAACTCAGTATGAGCCTGGGGCTTTTGTTGTGTAGGAAAACTGGGAGGCCTGAAGGGGAAGGCTGTCAAAAGGACACAAAAGTCAGCTTGCAAGGGCTCCCACAGGCTGACTGAAGTAACCCCCGTGACTGAACTTGAAGGTAAAACATTGAACAAATAAAATTCATAAACCCATTGTGACACCGACAAAGAGGAAAAATAAAATTTACATGTACGTAACAAAATATATGACAAAAATAATTATACTACTATATACATTCTGAATAAATGTGCAATCACTCTATTCACTATATTCAGGAAAGAAATGATTTCTGAAATGTACAAATCAGCTTTCCAATAACAATGAGGGGTGTTACTGGTTAAAAATTATGATTTGCCAAAATAAAAGGTTACAAACTTTGCTGCCTATATACAATGTTCTAAATTGTATATAAGAGAAATTCTAAATTACTTCTATGTTTTCTACTAGTATAAACACTGGTTCATAAGAAAAGCACTGTGGAAAAAAAGATGAATGAAATGTATATAACTCAGGGGAATATTTTTAATGAAAATTATAAACTCTTTAATAAATTATAAAAATAAAGTTGCACGACAAAATGCAACCAGTTTAATAAATGATTTAATATAAAAATAAGGGAAAAATCAGTGCTTGTATCATACCAGAGGTACATTAAAATCAATGAATGTACCATATATCTGTTCAAAGGGAATTCTAGAGTTTCTTAAAGATTCTTCCTTCTTGCTGAATTTGTTTATTTCTAATGAATAATACAACCAGAGATCCTTAAGTCCACTGGCAAACTGAAAAGTCCTTTTATTCTGGTATGAAGAGATCATTAAATCCCTGGCACCGACATGAAAGAGAGCATGAGTGTTCACATAGTTTATTTAGCTGTAAAAGTCAAGATGACGGTCTTTAAATAACCCATGTTCCTGGGTGGTCGCGTAGGAAGCTGCAAATATGCCATTTAAAATCTTAGCTAAGAAATTGCATGGTTTCTCCTTGAGAACTTCTTTATTTCCTGTGAGAATTGTCTTTTTTTTCTTTTATAACACTGTTTTCTGATTATGATAGCTGGATAAAATCTTTGTTTCTCTCAATTCTTGTCAAAATAAAATGTACATATTTACATCTGTAATTTCACAAAATCCCATTTCTCAAAAGTTATTACTGTCCCCTTCCCATGTATTTACAGAGACAGATTAGCAAAAACAGAAGAGATGACAGAGGTTCCTTGGTTTGGTTATATAAATAGTCGCTTTCAGCAATTCTGAATACATGTGGCAAAATGGGGCAGGGGATAGGGATTAATTCAAATAATTTTTTTGTAGAAATTTAGATATGGTGCATGTAATAATATTTTTATTCTAAAAGTATGTGGCCATGACTCTCCTGAACCTATTCTATGTCTAAGCATATTTCAGAATGCAAAAGGAAAAGCATGAGGCCAGGCCAGCATGGCTCAGTGTTTGAGCGTCTACCTATGAATCAGGAGATCATGGTTTGATTTCTGGTCAGGCCATATGCCCGGGTTGTGGGCTCCAGTTCTTATTGTGGGGCATGCAGCAGGCAGCCAATCAACGATTCTCTCTCATTATTGACATTTATCTCTCTCTATCCCACTCCTTTCCTCTCTGAAATAAAAAAAATATATATATGTGGGTTTTTTTAAGGAAAAGCATGAAGTATATGCACGTATGTGTCTGTATGCATGCACACACATTTGCTTATGGGACAGAGAATTAATATTCCAATAACCTTCCTAGAACTGTGTTTCTCCTATGCAAGAGGTAAGCAACATTTTAAAATACCGGAACCTAATGTGTATAACTGGATATGGCTAGAAAGGATAAAAGGCACATAAATCATTCATTAAAAAAGTACTAATAAAAATATAAAATTGTTTGCTTTAAAAAAATTGAGGACTATTTTAAGCAACACACTAAATCTTTAATTCTGCTTAAGAATCTAAATTAATTTACTTAGTTAATAGACTATTAGGATCTTAGCAAGCTTTCAGTTCAGTGTTTCTTATTCTTAGGAAATCCATTAATTTATTTTATGCTATTTATTGATCTTGTTATATATGCCAGACACCATGCTAGGATTTGAGGACAAAGTACTTAGCAAGACAAAAAATGACCTGAAGTGTATAGTACAAAACCTGATATGGTTTTAATTTATTTTTTTCTCCTGTAATTCTCTCAGGTTTTACCTTATATTTTTCTGGGCTATGATTTATGATTGATATCTTTTTAATATTAAGTAACCTGTTATATTCATACTCTATTTAATTAATCTTAAATTGTATTTTTCATACAATGCTACTTTGTGTACTGAATCTTTTTCCACCCTTTTATTTTGATTCTCTTTATTCCTGTTATGTTAAAAAGGATGTTCTCCTTTTAATGAGCAGATAGTTATATTTATATAATTCCAATCTATCTCATAAACAATCATTATCCCATCTATTTTTATTATTAAACTAATGTGCCTTTGTCTTTATGTGCATTTTTTTGTAAACTATATTGCCTTTATTTTGTCTTCCTTTTATCTTTTTGTGAATTTTTAAGTTTCTCCTCTCCCACCATTATTCATTATAAAGTTACTAGAGGCCCAGTGCCTGAAATCATGCACAGATGGGATCTGGCCTGCCCACCCCTATGGGGGCCCATTGGGGCCAGGCCAGCAGGGGGAGGGGCTGCAGGCAGTTGGCTGGCTGGCCCCACCCCTGATCAGGGTGTTGGAGGAGCAATTGGGGTCGGATCAGGCTGTTTGGCTGCTACAATGTGTGTCATTGCTACCAATTGTTCTTGTCATTTTGGTCATTTCACTGTTTCCAATCGGTGGGCATATAAATATTTTATATATATATATATATATATATATATATATATATATATATACACACACACACACACACACACACACACACACACACACATATACATACATACTAGAGGCCCTTTGCACAATATTTGTGCAAGAATAGGCCTTCCTTACCCTGGCTTCACTCCCGGCTTCCCAGGAGCCAGCAAGTCCTCACTCCCGGGCCTCTCGGGAGCTGCCAAGTCCTCGCTCCCTGTGAGAGCACCGCTCCTGTAGCTCCCTCCACCCCTTTTTTCCTCCCCCTCATAGCAGGCGTCCTACCCATCTTATCTCTCTGTGTCTGCATATGCCAATTAACCTGCCATCTTTGTCAGGTTAATTTGCATACTCACTCCTCATTGGCTGTGGGCATAATAGAGGTATGGTCAATTTACATGTTTGTCTATTATTAGGTAGGATAAGTATTTCTGCCTGCATTAATTAATCTTAAATATTGAACAAACTTATTAACATATTTTTTCTCACAAAGTTCAAAGCCAGCATGTAAATATATTTCATCTCCTCCCTGTACTCCTCTTTCTTTCATCTACTTCTTCTATACTTGTTTACATTTAACAACTTGATTTAGCAGTTAATTTGTTCACCATTTCTTCTTGATTTTCACTCCTCTCTCCTGGGATCATTTTATTTCTTCTTGAAGTGTATCTTTTAATAGTTTCTCCCCTAGACTTTCCACAGAATTTAAACTCCTAACCATATTTTGCTTATATTCATACTTTATTTTTACTTTTGAGTAAAAATTGAGCTGCATAAAGAATTTAAGATTTACAATTTACTTTGAGGCATTTTAAAACATAATTTTATTATCTTTAGACATTTTTCATTATATTACTATATGATGTCTTCTATGATTCAGTATTGTTTTTGATAGTAATCATTTTTCCTTTGGTACTATGCATTTTTGTATTTGTCCTTAATATTAAATAGCTTTATTAGAATGTATAAAGTGTACAATTTATTCTGCCTGCTTTGATTGATTATTTGTTAATTTAGTTCTCTCGGCTTCCTTCAATTCTCAAAAGTTTTATAACTTGAATTGTATCTCTCTCCAATTTACCTCTCTGTGTTAGCTCTAGAAATCCAATTACACACTTGTTGAGTTTTCTTCTATCTCTATTTTAAAATTCTGAGTGGTTATCTCAGTTTTACATTTTGGTACACTAATTATATGTTTGGATATGCTCAGTTTACTGCAGAGCTTTTCTATGAAAATGTATCATATCAACTATTACATTTTATTTCCAATATTTTAATTAGTTAACTTTATATTAGCCTGTTACTGATGAATAATTTCATCCTTTTGTTCCAAATTTATTTGAGTCTGATAATCCTTGATATCCATTAACAGGTTTTGAGTAAGAACAACATGAGCCACTTCTCTCTGTGGCTCATAATCCTCTCACTCATACTTTCCCAAGCTCTTTCCACTTTCCTGGGACAGGAAATGTTGATGAGAGCAATATTTGAAGCCAAGAGCTAAAGATGGAAGGACCACCTACAGGTCCAGGTCATTGAACAATTGTATGTGTCAAAGCCAGCATCAAACAAAAATTCCCACCCTGTACTGCTATGTGGGAAAGAAATAAAGTTCTTGTACTTTATGTCAGCAAATCTCAGCTTGAAAGCTCATCTTGCCTTATTTCTCATTTCCACCATATCTCCCCTCTGCGCAGTATTTTCTGAGGTCAGCTCAGCTCAGCCCCAGGGATCCATAGCTTGGAAATAGGTAATCCAAAAGTGTTCAGAACATTAGATGACAGTGCAGTATCCCTTAGACGTGGCTTGGCCAGATTCCAAGTTTACTGCTGTTTCTTTAAACTCCATCACATACAAGCAATATATTTCTCCTACAAGTGGGGAAACTACCAACCACATTTATGTAGGTACGCTACGCTGTCTCTGTTTAAATGCTTGGGCTGGAATTTTAGACTCAACTCCTACTTCTGAGCCCAGTATCACTTGGGACAGAGGGCTTCATTCCTATTGTGATTTCCATCATATTTGTTATTCATGTATTTTTTAGCACTGTTTACTATTATTATTATTTAATAGACTAGTTCTATGTATGTGTGGGATAGAACAGTTAGGCTGGTGTATTTAATCTAACATCATGTTTTCTATAATTTATCCTGAATGGTGAGATCTATCCAGAGATTATATATGCAAGTGATTTATTTTAGGATTCTTTATAAGAAAATCAGAAATGAATGACTGAAATAGGTTTGGTTAAATAAATTACACTATTTCACAGAATAGAGTATGTATAGTCAATAAAATATGTTAATGACAAAACAACCTATATTAATTGAAAAAAATAGCTGCTTATACTAATATATATATGTATATATACATATATACACACATATATATACACACATATACATATATATATGCATTTATATATTTGAGTGAGTATGTGTACCTATACAACATATTACAGTGATAGAGTGTCAGGTTATTTTAAACTTTTGTACACTAAATTTGTATTTTATAAAATGCTTATGATGACATATTTTTATTTCAGAATACAGGATAAAAAGTTGAAATTCTAAAGGTAATACTTGACTTTCACAGTGAAAATAGAGTTGGTGTTTACTGAAAAAGTACCTATAACATAATTATTATAAGATATCATTTAACTTGTCAATTCTATTGTTTCTGGCACAAAAATAATACCTTTGTTTACTTTTAACACTCTAGGACTGGAATCTGGGATCTTGAGCATGCTGCTTCATCTGACACATGTTTGACAAACAGATGGATTTTCCATTATGTCCCAAAGGACAAAAAACTTGGGCTCTTTTAAGCAAAGCAGTGAATTATTTGTTCATGTTTTCATGGTTTTAGTAATGACCTGCCAGATCAGCATATTAATGAAATGTTTAAAGTGTACTAAGTTGGTGGTAATATGAAAAAGTCAACCCCTAGCTGGTTTGGCTCAGTGGATAGAAGCATTGGCCTGTGGACTCAAGGGTCCCAGGTTCCATTCTGGACAAGGACACATACCCAGGGTGTAAGTTGGATCCCCAGTAGGGGGTGTGCAAGAGGCAGCCGATCATTGGTTTTCTCTCATCAGTGATGTTTCTCTCTCTCTCTCTCTCTCTCTCTCTCTCTCTCTCTCTCTCTCTCTCTCTCTCTCTCTCTCTCTCTCTCTCTCCTTTCCTCTCTGAAATCAATTTGAAAAGTAGAAAAAAGACAATGAATATAAAAGGAAGAAGCAAGTGATTAAAAAAAATCAGTAGAGAAAAAAATTGCCAACATACATTCCTTATAAAACTCTATGGGAATGAGGTAACAAGCAATGGAGAGAAGTGCCAAAATAAATAAATAAATAAATAAAATAATAAAGAATGAGTTTGGATCTTTGATGGTGACTTTTTGATTGTGTGTGTGTTTATAAAAAATGATATATGATTTGTTGTGAACTAGTTCCTAAAAAGATATTTTGAAACAAAATCTACAGGGCTTTTAAAGCATTATATATATTCTAAGCTTCTTGAGGACTGAACAAATAACTATCATTTTTATTTTTCTATAAGCAATAATTAAATCATTGATGAATTTAATCAAATTGATTGAAATTTCAAAAGTATTAAGTGGTAAAGACAATTAAATAAATGTGAAAAATGACAAAGTTGATTTCAAAAAATCTTATTCTTTATTTGATATTAATATTTGCTTTTTCTATTTTATACTTTTTAATGAAACTACTCTTTACAAATTTTGGGGTTTTAGTATATCCTTCTTTAATTTTTCCCTATGCCATTTATTCATTCTTTCCCTTTTTAAATCTAAGCACAGTGTGAGTAGAAATGGATATTTTTGTTCAAGGTAAAGCATTTTAAAAACCCAAAGTTCATAAATAATTAATGCATCTTGAAATATAATTTTAACTGATATACACAAGAAATGGCTTATCCAATGAAGCTGACTTTTCCTAAGCTTTAATGACAATAGAATGTTTTTTGTTTTTTGTTTTTTTAAAGCTTTTAGATCTAGAGAAAAAGAAAAGCAAATCTCCAAGTAGGGGGCAGCTATGTTTATGAACTCTGATGGTCAGCCAACAGATATTTTGCATAAAACAGGCCTGCTAACCATGGAAACCATAACCCTAAAGCATGTTAGGCAGCCAACTTTGATGGTCAGACACAGCTGTAATCTAGAGTCTGACTTAACAACGACTTTGGCAGGTTTTCATGTTGCTTCAGCTAATATACATAGCTATTCTCTCTGCAAGGGAGTATGCAAAGTACCAAAAGCTGCTAGGGCACAAAGACAAAGTAAAGAAGTGAATAGAAAGCAAAATGTAGGTCTTCACGAAGAAACATGGTTTATTAAAAGTCCCTTCCTGGTATCTATCACAGCAAATGTCCCCTCTATTCCTAATTCTCTTTAATTAATACAAAAATTTAAATGATGGCTTTCATGTTTTAAAGGAATTACATTGGTGACAAATTACAGAATGGATCAATTAAGTCAAGGTGATTTATTTATATTCTACATTTTTATGTCTGCATAAGATAAATATTTTGTATACATTCTCTATATTATGTATTTTGCATGCTTTTTAAATGAATCATGTATTTATTCCCTACCATTATTAAGTGAGAAAATGCCAAAATCTTAACTGCATTTCAAAAGTGATCTTAACTCTGTAAGAGTTGAAAGGTAGGTGTCTTCAAGCCCTATTAGAAAAATAGTCTTGGGCCCTGTAATAAATTTTTAAAAACCACATTCTACCGTTTCCCCAAAAATAAGACAGTGTCTTATATTAATTTTTTCTCCCAAAGTTGTGCTAGGTCTTATTTTCAGAGGATGTCTTATCTTTCCATGCGCTAGGTCTTATTTTTGGAGGATGTCTTATTTTCAGGGAAACACGGTATCATAACAAGATAAGTATTAAAAATTAACCAGAATTAATACCATAAAGTGTACTATCCTCACAATTTTAAATACAATCTCAAAACATTTTTCATCTGGAAAGCTAGCTTTTAATAATATTCCTATTACCTCTGCAATGCTTTAATTTATTCTAGACCACCAACCCATAGATCTACTTACTTTCTTATAATCTATGAAGACTATCTTGCTTTCATTTCTCACATTGCCCAGCTTATTCTTAATTATTTTAATTTTCATTTGCAAATACTCCCAAATGTCTTGTCTTCTATTCATTCTTATGCACTCATTTGGCAAAATCTAAATCCAGTTCTACCCAACTATACCATAAATAGCTTAATGTCTACACAAAACTCATTCCCTATTCTCTTCTGAACAGAAGCCAATAATAGTAACTATATTATTATTGTTGTTGTTGTTGTTGTTATTATTATTATTATCTTATAGCCACACTATTCTTCACTTCCATATAGGAGAGGCTGACTCAACCCCATATATAGATTCTGATTAGACTAACCTACCCATGTTTTTCCATTCCACTTGCTGAAAAGTGATATAAGCATGAAAGTATGACAGAATTTTGGTTAATGAAAGACAGTTCTCTAAGTGGCTTCTAGAAAGTTTATTCACAATTACAAAGAGATCATGTTAATATGGTCTAGCTTCTATGGCTAGGTGTCTACACATGGCTCCTAAAACTGTGCTGGCTATTTTGTAGCCATGAGGGGAACTAGTAATAGTAAAGGCTAACACTTCAAGAATAACCAAGAGAGAGTTTCTCCATCTCTCTCAAAGTTGGCTCCCACACTGATGAGCACAGGTGGGAGGTCCCATTTCTTGACTCATGTTTTAGAAAAAAAATTTTTTTATATTGTTTCTACTTCATCTTAAATTCAGTCTTCAACTTCACTTTTTCTGGGTTAAGTTTCCATCATTTAATTCATACTAATCTCATAAGGTCATCAATAAATTCCATGTCTCTAAACTCAATATGTACTTTTATGCATGTTATTAAAAATTTCAACAGTATTTGTTGATACAGTTGATCATTCTATCTTTCCTAAAACACTTTCCTCTCTCATCATGGTTTTTCTTCTATTTCAGTGATGTCTCTTCCCTTCCCTTCCCTTCCCTTCCCTTCCCTTCCCTTCCCTTCCCTTCCCTTCCCTTCCCTTCCCTTCCCTTCCCTTCCCCTCCCCTCCCCCTCCCCTCCCCTCCCCTCCCCTCCCCTCCCTTCCCCTCCCTTCCCTTCCCCTCCCCTCCCCTCCCCTCCCCTCCCTTCCTTCCCCTCCCCTCCCTTCCCTTCCCTTCCCTTCCCTTCCCTTCCCTTCCCTTGCCTGCCTCCTTCCTTCCTTTCTTTCTTTCTTCCTTCCTTCCTTCCTTCCTTCCTTCCTTCCTTCCTTCCTTCCTTCCTTCCTTCCTTCCTTTCTTTCTTTCTCTTTCTTTCTTTCTTTCTTTCTTTCTTTCTTTCTTTCTTTCTTTCTTTCTTTCTTTCTTTCTTTCTTTCTTTCTTTCTTTTCTCTTCTCTTTTTCTTCTCCTTCTCCTCCTCCTTCTTCTTCTTCTTCTTCTTCTTCTTCTTCTTCTTCTTCTTCTTCTTCTTCTTCTTCTTCTTCTTCTTCTTCTTCTTTTCTTCTTTTTCTTCCTCTCTCTCTCTCTCTCTCTCTCTCTCTCTCTCTCTCTCTCTCTCTCTCTCTCTCTCTCTCCCTCCTTTCCTCCCTCCCTCCCTTCCTCCCTCCCTCCATCCCTTCCTTCCTTCCTTCCTTCCTCTCTTCCTCTCTTCCTTTCTTTCCTTTCTTTTTCTCTTTCTCTTCCTTTCACATTCTTTCTTTTACATTCCCTTGTGCATCCTTCTTCAATAAACCTTTAAGAGTTGAAATTTATCAGAGCTCAATCTGGGGCCTTCTAAATCTACATACTCTTTCTAGATGACGTGACCTCATCCATTCCATGACTTTTCCCAAAAAAATCAAATATTACTCACACAGACACATATATACTTTGTCTGTGGTCTGTATTATAACAGGCCAAGAACACTCATAATTGAGAATTCTCCACAAACCCTATACTGTACATTGAGGTCCCTCAGACAGTGACTTCTATAAATCTGTACAAACTCCCTAGGTCATTTTTACTCCATGATCATTATTGTTTTTATGTTGATAATGCACAGATTTTTAAAATCTCCATACAAATGCCATGAATTTAAATATCATTGAATTTTGATAATACTTAAATGCCTGTTTCACTACCTCTGTGTTCTTGACCCATACCCAACTGTCTACTTGGTATCATTACCTGCAATCTCAATGAAATTTTAATTAAACATGAATAAAGTGAAAATGCTGATTTGTTGGTCACCCCAAGAAAATACCTCAAACCTTTTGTTAATCTTTTCTATCTCAGAATAGGACAACTTACCCAATTACTGAAGTGAGAAAACGGGGGGTCATTTTGACTCCCCCCCTTTTCTTTATTTCTTCCATCCAGCCTATCAATAGATCCAATTGGTTGGTTGTGTTTCTAAATCAAATATCATTCACTTAGATCCATTTCATCTGCCACCACCTTACTCCTATACACTATGTATCAGGTATTTCAAAAGCCTCCTAACTAGTTGCTCTAATTTTTCTCTTAACTCTAGTCTATTCTCCATATAACATCCAGAGGGGTCTTTTAAAACTAAATTATGACTCCTACCCTAATTTAGGCATTTCCATAGCTTCCCATTTGCATTTCAGTTATAATAAAGCTCAAACTTCTTGCCAGGCCTTTATAGCTCTGCATAATTTGGCCCATGTTGGCTTTCTAACTTTGCACTAGTCTCTCCCACTTACTCATTAAACCCCAGGCACCCTGGTGTTCTCTCAGTTTTCTGTAACTGTTCAAATTAGTTTCCATTTAGCGAACTTTGTGATAATTCCCTAGAATGCTTTCCTATGAATTTTTCACACATCTGTCTCTTTTCAGTTCTCCAGGTCTTATTGTAAATCTACCCATTTGGGGAAACATTTCTTGAATTCCATGTTAAGTAGCTTATTATGTCCCTACTAATACTTTACTAACATAATAATAAGACATTTACTGCCAGAGTAGGTATTTCAACCAGTAATAATTTCACCAATATTTATGTACTGATTTACTGAGTGTCTTTTTAAAAAATATATACTCTATGTGTGCAGAGGTCTTGTTAAGTCTTCTCACATTCATGTGTAGAGTACTGCCTAATAGATGCTTAGTGACTAAATACTAAGATTCTATAACACTATCTATGATCCAAAGAGAAATGTGAGGTGATAAACAGTTTTACAGACCTTTATAGTTGTCCCAGAAAAATCCTGATATACTTTCTAACTTTTAAGTCTGACATTTTCATGCAAACTTTTATATTCCAAATTTAAATTTTAGTATTCAGAATGATTTATATTTATTTAAACCATGTCTCAATCCAAAAATAAACTTTATAACCCTGAATTACCTTTTCAAAATAAATACAGTATACATTTTAAATTGAGGAAAAAGCTAACTTATACCACTTCAAAGTGATACACACACACACACACACACACACACACACACACACACATATATTAGCAATAGCTATTGCTTAGTGAGAACTGACTTCATATAGATACTATGCTAACAAATATTTGCACTATCCCATGTAATTATCACACTAAGCCTATGTTATGGTATCATTCTAATTTATTGACATAGAGATATGAAGGTTTATAGAAATTAAGTAAATGATACCCAAGCCACACAGGTAATGTAAGGTGGGTGTCATTGAAGTCTTAGGGCTACTATGTTATATCTGCCACTATGCTATGTTATTTCTCCACAGGAAGGAAAATAGAATAAAAATTAGATGTGGCAAATTTTAGATATCCACTTATCTAATGCCCATTTTTCCATGCTTTTAAGCTTGCCTTTCTGTAAAATAAAGCTTGTAAAGTTAAAAACTGCAATTCCCAGACTGCTTTGCAAAAACCAAGCAGAGGTCTGTCAATAAAATGGAGCAAAATGAGTCTGCCTTTGGCAGGGAGATCTGATCTGGCGCATATAATCACAGAGGTCTGTTTTATGGGGCAAGCTGTAGTCTCTGTGCTGTTCCCCTAATAAACTGAAACTACTCTGGCTAGTGAGAAAAGTTAGTGTTCTCAGGATTTCTGAAAATGTTACTTTTCCTATGTGGTAGATAATCCCCAAAGATGCCCACCACGCCTTCCTTTTTTTATGTGCGTGGTTCTTCACACATTAGTAAGTGGAATCTAATTCTTCTTAGTCACTGATTTGACTGGTAGGATATACCAGAGTGATACAAAAGAACTTTTGAAACTGGGCTGTGTGAAACGTTTTAGTGGCAAAGAGTTGATTGATGACCTGCTGCAGTAATGTAATAGGAAATGGTCCTAATGAACTGATGTCAGGTTATGGAGCTTTTCAGGGGAATGTTGAAATGCCCATTGTATTCTGTTATATGCATAAGATAAGGAGAGAATGAGCCTTCCTTTTTCTTCTCTGATTTTTCTTTTCTTTTAAAAGACAATAGTGTTTCACAGAAGAATTTAGAGAAAAAAAGAAAAGTTGAGACTTAACTAGGCTCAAAAATAGGACTATTTATCATCTTCAGTCTTCCCAGGCAGCAGCAGATTTCTCAAAACCGGAAATGGCCATAGGACAAAACTTAAACCCGGAGTATTTCCAGTAACATATAGGAGGAGGGTAAAGTTCAGTCCAATGGTGCATGTAGAGAACCCTTTACTGACACCTCAGAAACATTTATGGCAGGGTCTCAACCAGACAAAAAGGTTTCCACTAATGTCAGAGTGACTTACATGCACTCTTTTTGCTAATGAGAAGGAAAACCCCTATTTGTAAAAAACTGCTGTTTGGAATTTTCTGCCATTTTTCTTAGATAAAATGTTGCTTTCTAGTCTGCATTAGCATGTTCGAATAATAATGAAGATTAACTTAGCTGTATGACCTTGTAAGCCGGAGACTAGATATGACCACAATCTCAATGCCATGCCAGGTGCATGTTTTAATTGGATAGAACTGTATTGTTTTCAAGGCCAGCATCGAGATAACCATTAAATGCACATAGGACTGGCTCTTTAATAAAAAGGGAAGTTCTGCTTGTAGCCTTGCTTAGAATTTGAAATCATTTTTCTCTAAGCCCATTGCGCGATGAATAAAGTGAGTCTGCGATGAATAAAGTGAGTCTCTCCAAACTCTCCTCCTGCATTGTTTGATTGTTCGGGAACTCTGTAACACTAGGGCTCCGAAGAACCATCAGGAGGTAATCTCACACTATCAAGATCCTCAGTCCAAAGTAGAGTGGAGCCTCTCTGGGGAACAGTAAATGTGGATGGCTTTTATTGAATGGAGGGAACCCCAATGAGACTGGACTGAAAGGGATAGAGGCAGTTCACAATAAAAAAGAGCCATTGGGAACTCTAACCTCGTGGAAACATAGGCCATTTCTACATGAAAAGGACTTTTAGAGCACAGAGTCAGAAACCTAGAGGGCAGAGCCTAGTGCCCCAAGGCTCCTTCTGAGGAAGCAGAACTCAGCTCCAATCAGGAGCCGATGGCAGGTGCTCAGATAGACTTCAGGCATCCTGTGGGTGAGTGACCTTTATGTGCCTCCTGTCAGATACCACCCTTTTTTAACATTGGAGGTTTTATTTATTATTTATTTAGCAACTTTCATACTCTTGTACTGCCATTGTTAATATTGAGTGTGTTGAGCAGATACCTTATTGAGCAGATACATTTTCTCTTTGGTTAAAAAATCTGCCAATAGAAATCATGCTTGAGAAACTGCATCTGAAAAATTGCATCCACATCTTCCCTTGAACCTGATTTAAATTATGAATCCTAGTCTTTAAACCAAAGCCATAAGGGATACAATTTGGAGGATATTGGAAAGAGATTGGTCTATTCTGCACGTAGAAAGAACATAAATCTTGGTAGGCAGAGAGCGAACTGTGGTACGTAGTCTCCCAAAACGGCCACTATTGATTTCTTGCATCTCACATGACAAGGTAGGCTCTAATTTCCTTCCCTTAAACCTGAGTACACTTTATTTTCTTAACCAATAGAATGTGACAGAAGCAATATTCTCAAATAACTAAAACCATGTCATAAAGTGCCTTGCCGCTTTCATTTTGTTTTAAAATATATTTTATTGATTTTGTACAGAGAGGAAGGGAGAGAGATAGAGTTAGAAACAACGATGAGAGAGAGTCATCCATCAGCTGCCTCCTGCACACCCCCTACTGGGGATGTGCCCGCAACCAAGGTACATGCCCTTGACCGGAATCGAACCCGGGACCTTTCAGTCCCCAAGCCGACGCTCTATCCATTGAGCCAAACCGGTTTTGGCCGCTTTCATTTTTAATACTCACTCCTTGTATGCTCCCTCTTAGAACACAGCTGCCATGCTCTGAGAAGCCAAAGCCAAGTGTACGCATTTTAGTTGAGTTCCCAACCAACTCACGAATTTGAGGGATCTATGGGCCATGCATGTGGGGGTGAGAAGTATATAGAGGAAGTATATATAGCAGTTTAAATACATAGGTGTTAAATGTCAGAGAAAATTTAAGGAAATACATACTTGTGAGCAATCTGCTGACCAAAGTGGCCTTAAAATTCCATTCCCCTTGGCTTGACTAAATTGATAGGATTTTTCCCACTTTAAGACCGCTTACCTACCTGTTTCTTTTAAGCATTTACTTTAGACAACTTGTATTTGTAAATCTCCTTGCTCCTTTGAGATGTAAATCTTTTAAAAAACCACTTGGCAGTTTTACCTTCCAGGAAAATCTTAGGGAAAGCCAACCTTTGGAAACAAATTTCAGGGGAGATTGTACCCATTATCTCCCAGTTTTTATGAGAGTAGAACTCTAACTTTGATGGAACCAAGTTACAAAACTATCTCCTATCATAAAGATGTAACTTTATTTTTTTCTTTAGATCAAGCCAATGAGAAAATAGATGACCTGACTTCCCTAACATCCTCCAGGACTTTCCATTTCCAACTAGCTCCCCCTAGTGCTTAAAAGCCGTTCTGCTCTTTGTTTCAGTGGAGTTGAGTTTAAATTTAGTCCTGGCCACTCTCCACTACTGATAGCCTTGAGTAGTCTTCCTTGCCTGTTTTATTTTGCCTGGCACATTTTTTTTTTTGAATTCTTATTATATGAATATAAAACATATAATATCATGAGTCGTTATGCTTAGAGAGAGATCAGAGTATGAGGAGGAGAAACCAAACAGTAGAGGGAGCAACAATAAAAAAGAGAGGAGGAAAAGAAAAAGAACAAAGGGGAAAAAAAGAAAAGAAAATAGTGGATATTAGGAAAGCCAAAGAGAAACAGTGATTTTTTTTTTTTTATAGGTTGTTTTATAGACTGGGGAAAGGCTGCGTTAGATGCCATTAAAATTTACCATTCAGTTAGTATAAATTAGGAAATGGTTGTATACAAACAATTTGCTTTCCTGCGACATTAATTTACTGAATTATATTAGAAGACAGATGTGTATGATCTACTTTGCAGGTTTAATGTAAGCATGTTGAAAAAAGTGTTCACTACTGTGAACCAGAGAACCTCAGTTACATTACTCATTGAGAACCTGGTGAAATCTCTCTCTAGCCCCTGTACCAGCAATGACTGAATAACTTTGCCTCTCTCTTGAGTGGCATTTATGGTACATTTATAGCATGTGTATGGAATTTCATGGTATAGATGTGAGACAAAATTATAGTGTGACCTTCTTTTCCTACCGTGTTTCCTTGTGCCTCAATTTCCTACCTCTTCAAGTTGACTTTATCTCCTCATTGAATGTACATTTATAAACAACCTTACCCTTTCTTTGGAAACAATCTAAAATCATTATTAGTAAAAAAAAAATTTCATGAACTCATATTTAATAGACCAATCTGTTACCACTAGCTGTTTGATTTTGGACAAATCCCGTAATCTTTCTCAGCCTCCGTATCCTTATCAACAAAATGTGAATAATCTCTCCCTCAAAGAGTTGGTGTAGGATGGAGAGGATGAACAAATCCGAAGCTGGTAGGACATATGTGTTTAATTAGACTGTATTACTAGATACCTGCAGAGAACGAGCTGTTAAAAAAGAAATAGTGACAATAACTGAGTTGGGGAAACTGGTGGTGCCAGAATTCAGTGCAGGGTTTGTCAGTCTCTGAAGCTCTGCACTTCATCCCGAAGTGGTTCGTTTTCAGACTGGCAGAGGATCTTCTGAGTTTACAACAGAATCCCTGGGGAGCTTTCTCACAATACAGATACTTGGACCACTCCCTATGCCAAAATAATATAAATACTTGAGTGTAGGACCAGCACGCGCATACTTTAAAAATATTTCATAGACTCGGAACCATCACATTTCCTATAGAAAAGAAACCTTTTGCTCCTCAATATGTCTAAGAAGAGTCTCTTTGGTCCAGTTTTGGGTTTTATATCCTCAGATATAATTGTTTTTGCATATCATGTACATCATAAAGAAGATAAGAGTAAATAAAACTGTACACGGATATCCAGAGAAGGTGCTTTTGCTAGGAATATTAAGTACTATGATGGCAACGAATTCAGGAGCAATAAGCAGCAGACCCCTGTGGATGTGATTAATAAGCTTGAGTAATCCAGCCCTATCTGTCAAAGTCCGTCTTACCAGAGTCAGAGAAGACAAAACAAAACCTATTGAATATTGTGAAATAATATATTGAAAATAGGCATTCCAGTCACACATTTATAGAATGGATTATTTCACTACCCTCATTCTTCCAATCATTTTATCTCTTAACATGAGAGAAGCAAACTATCTTTCCTTTATTGTTTTACTTAGAAGAGTAAATTAGGCAAAGTGATAACCAATAAGTGAAAATAAATAAAAGTACACCAAAAATAATATTTTAAAAGAGAAGCTAAGTAACAAAAGGTGGAAGATTATATCCTGGGTTAGGGAACTAAACTCACAAACCATGGAGAAGCTGACAAGAAGGCTGAGCACCCACCAGCTCCGCAGTGGTTATATACCTCCTAACCATGAGAAATTAGGCTGAAAGAAGTAACTTCCTTTTCAAGCCCCGCACACTAGTTGGTCAGAAACTTCCAGTTTAGGTGTAGAATATGTTACTCCAAACCTACCCTTTCTCTCCATTTACTTGTCTCCTGTCTAGAATACAATTCACTAGTGTCCACTGATTCTAATTCCTTGGTTAGACATTTGTCAATGAAACAGCCAAAAGAAAATACAAATGAAAAAGAAGAATAGTAACATGTTTTCACAACATCTAAGATATCACCAACTACTTTATTATATACATACTTTGTTAATGAAAATCCTAATCATTTCATCAGCATGTTTGTAGGTGAAAATCCTACCATTTCCTCAATGTATCTAAAGAGTCTAAATTTCAGTGTGCTATCTGGCACTTTACTCAAAGTATGGCTTATGATGATGATGATGATGATGATGATAATAATGGATCTGCAGTTCATGAAAGTAATGAATAAAAGCATTTTCAACAAACATGCCAGAATTTCCACATTCAGTGGAAAAAATATTCTCTTTAAAGTGGTCACCTAGAGAAATTGCATATTTCTAATAAAGTTGACACCACTGCTTACAACATTTTGGTAACATCTCCTATCAACTTGAAAATCATTTATGAAAATTATCATTCCTGTAAGTTATGGCTCAGTGGTGGAGCATTAACCCATGCACCAAGAGGTTGCCAGTTTGATTCCAGGTCAGGGCACATGCTGGGGCTGGCTGTAGGCTCTATCCCTGGTAGAGTGCAGGAGGCAGCCATTTCACATTTCCCCTCTCATTGATGTTTCTGTCTCTCCCTCCCTCGTCTTCCCTCTATTTGTAAAATTAAAAAATCCTTTTAAAAAATTTGAAAAGAAAATTATCATTACTGTAAGTTATCTTTTTTTAAAATATATTTTATTGATTTTTTACAGAGAGGAAGGGAGAGAAAGAGGGACAGAGAGCTAGAAACATCGATGAGAGAGAAACATTGACCAGCTGCCTCCTGCACATCCCCTTCTGGGGATGTGCCTGCAACCAATGTACATGCCCCCGACTGGAATCGAACCTGGGACCTTTCAGTCCGCAGGCCGACGCTCTATTCACTGAGCCAAACCAGTCTTGGCTTATCTTAATAAATTTTTATTCTCCAGATTTTTTACCTCCATTTAGTTTTAGTATAAAAGTTAGTTTATAAATATCAGTCATGAAATGAATATGAATGATCACTATTTCTAAGATACTGTGGGATATAATTTTTCAAATATCACAAAATGGTAGGTATAGGGCTATTTAATCCAAATACGTTCTAATAACATTTTAAAATGAGTAAACTTTACATAACAAATTTGAAGTCTTGGCTTGCAATTTAAAACTAAGGATTTAGCAACACTAGGCAAGTACTTCCTGTTAGAATTACTGGGACCTGAACAGAGGCTGATCCCTTTAGAAGAGGAAATGCATTTTTGCTTTAATCCCTGCTTGCACAATATACACAAATACACTGACATCAGGAGATCTGACCCATTGTGATATGCCAATGAGTATAGAGGTCAAACTCAGTTGGCATTTTGGGTGGCCAAGTATCCAATTTACCTCATTGCTAGAGGATTACCTAGTCTTGCCTTATGGAACTCTGAAATGGCTGTAAAGTTTGGCCAATAAAATGTAGGTGCAAATGAAATATATCACTTTAGGGCAGAAACTTATGAACTAGCATGTCTGGACATTTAGCTATGAGTCACTATTCCAGGCAGAGTTTTCTCCATTACCCTTAGCTCTGGAGAATAGATAGCGAATAGCAAAATCACAGTCCATGGCAGAGAGGCAGCCTAACTGAGAAATAAATCTATGTTGTAACCCTCTGTGATTTGGGGACCACCTGTTGCTACTACATGTTCTAGCCTATCCTAAGAAATCACTTCCCCAGCCTCTGTAAGGAACTAAGTTTGTGACCCATGTCTTTGCTATAAGTTCTCCTCTAATTTTTAGAATGTGAAAAACTGAAGTTCAATAAGGTTGAATAATTGTTCAGAAATAATGAGGTCACTTTTTGCATCCAGGTATGTCCAACTCCTAAGTCTGTGCACTTACTTTAATTCCTCACTCACTTACACTGTAATGTGACTATCAATGTTTATGCCATTATTTCTATCTTTCTCAATACTATTACTAAAAAAAATGACTTTGAAATTCACTGGTTTCTCAAATATCTAATCAAAGTAGGTATCTTAATTTAATAAGGAATTTGCTAAAATGTAATAACCTTTTTATGACAAAATTTTCTAGAAATCCTATAAAATACACATGTTAATATATATTTCAATAGTCTGGGTTTATTTTGTAAACACATTTTGTCTGTACCACCTAAAAATAATTTTGAATCATATTTATTGTTTTGCATACAATTCAGACATTTATTAATATTCAAAAGACCCAAATGCAAAGTAATAAATTTGGATTCTTTTCCCCATAAAAATGGGAAATATATCTTGATAAAGAACTTTTAAAATTATTATTACACACCAGTTAGTTGTTGGAATTGATAGTTCCAAGAAAAAAAATAATTAACCAGCAAATACAAACAAACAAACAAACAACAACAAAAAACGCACCCCTCCCCCCCAAAAAATCTGATTAGTGTATAAAAGTTTACAATAATAATGTAAGCAAGAAACAAAAATTGATCAGAAAACTCTCTGCCTTAAATTAATTTTCAAACAGATTTCTATTATACCACAGTTTACTCTAAATAACTCTAAACCCATTAGGAGCACTTCTATACATACAAAGACAGCAAAATTATACAGTACTTATTGCAATAACAAATTAAAAGTTGTCATAATATATGTAACTTAAATACCCCCCCATTGATAAAGTGGCTTCTTATTCCTTAAACATAAAAATTCTGTTCTTCATTGTAGAAAGATGAAATCCTCTCATCAAAAGGCACATTCTTATCTGCAAGGAAAAAAAAAATACTGTAAATGCTCATCCTGGAATAAACTTAAACATATTTAAAATATTCCCAAAGATTTGGAGTGGTAAGAAGATAATAAAAGTATTTAATATTAGGGAATTCGAATAAATTGCACTGATAAAACAGATGGTGATTTTGTCTATATTAATTATGTCAGGTGCTATTTTTTACATTATAATTCTAACCTTTTCAAAGAGATTTTACATGTAACTAGTGAGAGTAATTAAAGACTAGTTCATAGTCATACCAAGTTACACATTCATATAATTGTCTTTAATAGAAAACCCTTAGTGCTTATTCTGATATGTTATGTTCCATGTTAAAAGTAGTGTTTTATAAATTAAAACTATTTTCCAATTGATAACTTTAAATAAAATCTTTTTTAATGAGGTTTTTTGGATAAACACTTGAATCTGCCTTCTGATTATGACATGCTGATGTTAAACAGAAAATATTTTGTGGTCAAATAACATTGCTTACAAATGTAATGAACATATACAATACAACATTAAACTTAATGATGCAGGATAGAAGTAGCTATAATAAAAAGCAAATTTAGGAACTGTTAAAATTACAAACTTGGAATAGCCTTGAAGTAATATAAATAGAAGTTGCTACTAAGGCTGTCAAAATTCCCTTTAATGTAGATTAAAAAATAATAATAATTTTGTTGTTTAGTAGGAATCAAATAAAACAGCAAGAAAGTATTGTTTCCATTTGTTGTTTTGTGTTGTAAAGCACTGTTTTAAATTGCATATTTGATAGTGGTTATGAGTTTTTGTTCCTAATGTTTTTAAAGTGTTAAATACTATATAAAATATATTGCTTCACTTGAAGAAAATACAAGTAGTTTTAGTCAGTATATGCTCTTAGATTCCTTATCAACATTTCTAAGAAGGCTAAAACATCCTACATAATAGTTAAATAATTGTTATTTCTTTTTTAGTTTTATAATTCCTTTGTGTAAAATGTTTCCATAACTAAACAAAAGAAATACCTTTAATATATAAAATTAGGATATCAATAGCAAATTCAAGGGAAGTTAACCAAGCTGCTCAAGTTAATTTTTTCTACATACCTACAAATTTTCCCCATTGGACGGACGGTATTAACCTCAAAGCTTAAATTACTAGATATAGTGTAATGGTAGTTAACTCTTTAATATCCAATCAATCCCTAAAGATAATTCTGATCTAATAATGGCACTTTGACTTTTTCCCCAGGGCTATTTTATTTTTAATATATTTTTATTGATTTCAGAGAGGAAGAGAGGGAGAGAGAGAAATATCAATGATGAAAGAGAATCATTGATCAGCTGCCTCTTTCATGCCCCCTATTGAGGATCGAGCCCACAATCTGGGCTTGTGCCCTTGAGCAGAATCTAACCTGGGACCCTTCAGTCCACAGGCGACACTATCCACTGAGCCAAACCACTAAGCCAAACCTGCTAGGGTTTCCCAGGGTTAGTTTAGAAATGATCACATGACCAAAGATATAAAAGACAAATAACAAGCAGCAAGTCACTTCCAGAAAACAATTCTGTTAAGAGTTTCTAGGGAAATTTTTCTCATTTCTAAGAAACAGTCACAAGAGAGCTAGGGCCTCACTTCTAGGGAAAGCTAGCATTCTGAAAGTAATTACCTTACTATCAGCCTAAAACATGAAGCCAACACATGAAAATGGGCAGAACAAAGGGGATCACTGAGAAAAGAAGCTGGAGCCCAGATATACTGTGCCTGGAGTCAGCCCTACCTGTGACATCTTCCACATGAATATATCCTCTTTAGAAAATCTAGATTAAACAATATTTGACAGTTTCAGATTGTTCAATCTAATATACAGAAATAGTGAAAATAATTTCAAGTCCTAGCTACCAATTACAATAATTATTAAAATTCTGAAATATTAAAAGCCACATTTAAAAAAAATCCTTTTCAGAAAGGGCTAATTACAAAAGAGTTATTTTATACTGTGGTAAAATTGTAAGCAAGGAAATCCATTTACCTTTCTGGAAATAACTTGCTTCCTGTTATTTTGTGGATAGAATGTGGAAAATGAAGAGGAACTAATTTTAGAAAGCACTTAAACAATGAAGGTAGCATCAGTAAGAGATGATCCAGCAGGAATTACCAGCAGTTATACTGTAGACTAGTATGATTTTGCATTGCAACTGACAAGATAGGCAAAACAAAATATTTATATTCCTCATTTTTAGGGTCCTTGTTTGAAAATGAATAATAGCAAGTGCTGGTTTAGATAACAAAACAATTTATCATTATTTTTTCATAGGTATAAATCATATAAGTATTTAATAAATGGAGTGAGACTGCAGCAGGAAGATAGGTCTAAATTATTTAAACTGTCTGAGCCTCGGTTTTCCTATCCTTAAAATGAAAGCCGGGACTACCTTGCAAGAGTATCTTTAATACATGTAGTACACGTAAGGAGTCTGGCACGGTGTCTGGAACATCCTGCTCTAAAGTAGGTATTTATCAACAAGTGACTCTTACAATCACCCCACTTTGCAGTTCTGTCACCCCATTTTGTCCAGGCTTTTCCCTGAGCTCAGTAATAGGACCCCTGATCTTATCCCTCTAAAGATATCCTACCACTATCACCCATTGCATGCTTTCTTCCAATAGGGCTGTCTTGGAAAGCCCTGGTGAAAGTCTTTCAGGGCCCAAAAGACCTTATAATGCAGTCTTCATTTTAGTATTGACTTTTTGCCTTTATTGGGAGAAACAAATGGCATTATACTTGATTATCATGCGTTATTAAAGTGAGTCATAAGAAGATCTATATGCATCTTTCCTACAGGATAAGATTGAAGTGTTAAATAAATTGATGGCATAATGTATGTTTAATTCTAACACCGATATCAGAACACCAGAGAGAGTCCTGCTCACTGAATCAATGGAGTTTGGACTCTAGTTTCCCCCCTCTATCCAAATGTCCGCTGTTGACTAGAATCTTGATTGCCTCTTTCCTCATTCATTTGCACTGAACGAAATTCTATATCCATATAAATTCACTTATCCAATCCTCTTAGGAAAGGTCTTAACACTCAGCGAGGCTAGATCTGAGAAAAGACAAAGCTACACTACCACACCATAGACCATTAGTCCCACAATTTTGCCAAGAAGCACTGTTTACAAACAGAGTAACCCAGATTAACACCAAAATATCTTCAGAATGCAATAATAAAATCAATTTTACTATCTCCTTTCCCCCACCACAAACACACACATACACAGAGTTAATTCATATTCCCAGTATGCAGCAATTAAAAGGTCTCTTTTCTGCAAGGAGATCGACAATGAAGATTCCTTTTGGGGATGGCATTCTATTCTTTGTTTACTTTACTAAAACAATGTGCCTGTGAGCTACTGGTTGGGTAGCACAAAGAACTCCATTAAACAGAACTAAATAGAATCTGTTAGAATAACAACTATTAAAAGAAACTGTACTTTATTTTTTCAATTTGCTTGTTCAGGACTTGCCGGCTTCTTCATTGGATTAAACTGCGGGACACTTACCTTCGAGGATGATTGGCATCAAACAACGTGTTGTCATCATCCTCATCATCCTGTTCTAAAGGTGTCAGTTCCATGTTTTCTATATTAGTGTCCAAAACTCCGTACCTCCTCGTCTTTCGGTTTCTTCTTCTCATCCTATTAAATAGAACGTATTAATAAACATTACTTAAATATGGTACATTTGATCCTTATATTTATTTGTAAATTAAAAATAAAGTATCACCTCTGTTTCTGGCCTAGAAGATTCTCAATATCAGAATGATTCCATTTTAGAAATGTACTAACCTAGGTGTGTTGTTTTCTTTTTTGTTTTTTTGTTTTTTATGAAGCATGTCTGTGTGCTATCACTATTTCTTCTGACATACCCTCTTCTCTCTCTGTCAAGTTATGGTGTTGATAGATGCTACTTTAAGCCTTAATTTACGTGCCATCTTTTTACTGTAGCCTTCTAGTCCAATCTTTCCCCCACCTTTTCCATGCATTCTTACCACCGTTCAGGATTATATACTTTCAGCCCTACTGAGAAATGGTATGTCTATACATACTCAAATTCTACACTGGGTAGCTTACAACCCTGTCTGCACATCAGAACCACCTGGGGCATTTTCTTTTCTTTTTTGTTAATCCTCACATGAGGATATTCTTCCCATTGCTTTTCATAGAGTGGAAGGAAGGGAGAAAAGGGGGAAGGGGAGAGAAGAAGGGGGGGAGGGGAGAAGGAGAAAGAGAGAGAGAGAGAGAGAGAGAGCGAGCGCGCGCCATATTAAATGGTTGCCTTCCCCATGCCCCTGGTTGGAGATGGGAAATGCACCTGCAACCCATGAGTGTGCCCAGGACCAGGAATTGAACCTGAATCCCTTCAGTGCGAGGGTTGATGCTCTAACCACTAAGTGACACTGTCCAGTAGCCACCTGATATTGTTTTGTTTTCCATCTGGGCTAGTTTTAAAAGCTCCATACTCAGGCTATACCGGCACAATTAAGTCAGAATCCCCAAGCACAGGAACTAATAAGCATCAACATTTTGTTAAAGTGCTAGAAGTGATTCCAAAATACTGAAACCACCACCCTAGATAGTGGTTCTTGAAGTGTGGTTCCCAGGACCAGCAGTATCACAAACACCTAGAATTATTAGAAATGCAAATAAATCCCCATGCTCACTCACACCTAGTGATTAAGAAACTTTAAACTTGGGGCCTCAAAACACACATTTCTAACAAACACTCCATGTGAGTTTGATGCCTGCAATAGTTTGAAGAACTACTACAAATAGAATGGGTAGTAGTTCTTTAATACCCGGAACTAAAATAGTTTCAGACGCTAAACATTAATTATCTGTATATATGAAAAGGTCTCATGATTTAGAAACCTATTCTCTGCTACTCTCAAATAACTTGTTCTTTCCCTTCAAATTATTTATATCAACTTGCACTTATATATGCTTATGTATATGACTGTTTATTTGCCTCTTTCCCACTAAATTCCATTAGGGCAGCAACCATGACTGGCTTGTTCACACTGCATTACTACTATGTAGGACAGTGTGTGACTAACATGTTCCTTTAAGTATCTGTTGAGAGTTGGAGTGATATCATGTCTGACCTCCAATCAGTGCCTAAGCCATTTTTTTTTTATTTTTTATGCAACAACCTTAACTCTAAGTCTACACAAAGGAAAATGTGTCACACAGGTATCTATGGCAGCTTAAAAGCAAAACAGAAGATATTTCAGCAAGTAACGACAAATAAGTGTACTTAAAATTCTGACTCACTCTGTTGGATGTAATTAAGTATGGTAAGAAATACTACGACTATAGCATCACTTGTAAAAACCAACACAAGCCTCTGCAAACATGATAATGGGACCCTTAAGAGAGAACCTGTCCTACATATACATACACATATACATACAAACATACATGCAAGAAATATTAGATACTCTTAAAGGCATTGTGCTAGCTTTGGTGTAGAAAATACACTGTAGAAAATACCTGGTCTCAGTGATAAAAATTTTAAAATGCCTGAACAAAAAACAACCCAAATTAATTTCCACTAATCACTGCCTACAGATCTATTCTTATGCCCACCCAAAGGTACTGGAACAGAAAACAGAGGTTTAAGAATTACAGCATTTAAAGCTACAAATGTAAGTAAATAGTTAAAACTAATATAAAAACTAGCAATAAGAAATAGATTGGTGGTATTATGAGTATAAACTACTTTTTCTTTTACAGTACATAATAAAATGTTTAGGTTATTAAATTAACAAGTATGCATATATGTGTGAATGTTTGTATGCGTAGGTGTTTGTGATTATATTCAATCTCTATCACACATTCATCTTAATTGCTTTGTTTTGATTTTTAACAATCTTTTGAAAATGTGAAACATTCTATTTCATAGGCCTTAAAAAATACGACAGCACACTGGATTTGTCATATGGGTCATCGTTTGCCAATCTCTGATTTAGATTTATAAAGGTAACTCAGAGAAACTGAGAACAGAAATGATAAAAATACTGACTCTGGAAATAGAAATATAAAAAGTACAGGGTGTTAAAGCTCACTATTGATTCTTTTGAACTACATGATTTAATAACATTTGCACATATTCCTTTGATTTGAAAAAGTGAAGGAAGACACCTAGCAGCAAAAGTTAAGGATATTCAGTTGTAATTTCTCCTATTCCCGTTTGCCAGTCTTTTGCTCAGTTTCTAAACATTCATCTTCAATCAACCAAGAAGAATTAATGTCACGGGAAGTTATTTTTAGAAATAAACCAGATTCTTCCAGGTTATGTATTATATATCAAACTAGAGGCCCGGTGCACAAAATTCATGTACGGGGGTCAGGGGGTCCCCTCAGCCCAGCCTGCATCCTCTCCAATCTGGGACCCCTCTGGGGATATCTGGCTGCCGGTTTAGGCCCGATCGGCAGTCGGACATCCCTCTCACAATCTGGGACCATTGGCTCCTAACTGCTCACTTGCCTGCCTGCCTGATCGCACCTAACTGCCCCCCTTGTGGCCTGGTCACCCCAACTGTCTCCCCCCACCCCCTGGTTGTCCCTTACTTCCCTCTATGCTGGCCTTGTTGCCCCCACCTGCCTGCCTGGTTGCCCCTCACTGCCACCCCTGCCAGCCTGGATGCCCCAAACTGCCCCCCCTGTGGGCCTGGTTGCCCCATGCAGCCTGCTGCTCAGTCGTTTGGTCACCCCTCACTAGCCCCCCTACCAGCCTGGTCACCCCACACAGCCTGTTTGACCGTTCGTTCTGTTGTGATGGAAGCTTAGGCTTTTATATAGATAGATAGTAAATATGTTAATAGCTTGGTCATTGCTGGTCATAGGATACTTTGGAAACTCTTGAAAAAAGGGAATAATATGATCACAGAGCTTAAGGACTTTGAAATTTAATCTCAGCTGTCACTCTTCTCCACTCTCATGGTCTTCATTAGACCTTGAATGAATTCCCAATCTTTAACTATGTGGCTAAACAAATCTGCCTATAACACTATTCTTTCTATCTTTGTTCAGTATAAATACTTGATTGGTCTTTGTGAGTTTTTGTTATTTATGCTAGTTTGTACTGTCCTTTAACCATTTGTATAACTATCTTCCAAACATAAATCCAAGCTCTTGAAAACAAGCCACTATATTGATAGTGAATGCATGGTTATACACCAAATAAATGGGGAATGCAGATAAATTTAAATTTAGTATTTTAGTAAATGCTACTAGTTTATATAAGAATAAGTAAAAAAAAACCTGTATAGTGTTAAGTAGAATTTATTTTTTTTCCATTTTAGAGTCATTTCTCTATTTCAGTTACAGTTGACAGACAATATTACATTAGTTTCAGGTGTACACCTCAGTGATTAGACATTGCATAACTTAATGTCAATATGTGATCATCCCAATAAATCTCACACCCACCTAACACCATACATAGTTATTAGAATATTATTAACAATATTAGAGGCTCGGTGCACAAAATTCATGCATGGGGTGAGGGGGGTCCCTCAGCGCCTGCACCCTCTCCAATCCGAGATCCCTCTCGCAATCTGGGACCGCTGGCTCCTAACAGTTCATCTGCCTGCCAACCTGATCGCCTCTAACTATTCATTCTGCCTGCTGACCGCCCTTAACCACTCTGCCTGCCTGCCTGATTGCCCCTAACCACTCTCCCCTGCTAGCCTGATTACCCCTAACTGCTCTCCCCACCAGGCTGATGGCCCCTAACTGCATCTGCCTCAGCCCCCACCACCATGGCTTTGTCCAGAAGGATATCCGGTCTAATTAGCATATTACCCTTTTTTAAAAAATATATTTCATTGATCTTTTACAGAGAGGAAGAGAGAGGGATAGAGGGTTAGAAACATTGATAAGAGAGAAACATCGATCAGCTGCCTCCTGCACACTTCCCACTGGGGATATGCCCACAACCAAGGTACATTCCCTGACCGGAATCGAACCTGGGACCTTTCATTCTGTAGGCCGATGCTCTATCCACTGAGCCAAACGGTTTTTGGCCATATTACCCTTTAATTAGTATAGATTTTCTATGCTGTACTTTACTTTTCCATAGAATTTATACTTGAAATGAACTTCCCTAAAAGTGTCTTTCCTAAATTCAAACATTCAGGCAGTGATAGTTACATGGTTGTGACAGCTACATGGCCATGGAAACATCTAATATAACAAAACATGTATGCACCCATATATGTATCGGTTTTTCTCAAAGAAGGTAAAAAAGCAGCTGTAAAACTTAAAAAATAATAGGCTGATTCAATGAGTCATCTACTTAAAATACTAACAAACATTATGTGTACAATACACGTAAAAATATACTAAAATTTTTAGTTAAAAGGCTTTTACTTTTAAATATACTATGTACATTATTTTTTAAGAAGTCTATTTTTATTTTTAAGTGAACTTTCAAAAAGTTATACATTTACTGCCCTTTTTATACCAACTGAAGAAGAAAAAATAGGAGCACCAAAATTAAATGGAGAGGTAGAAATCTTAGACTTTTGCCCTAAATTTTTCTTTTTTCAATTACAGTTGTCATTAAATATTATTTTATACTATAGGCCTGATACACAAAATTTGTGCCAGGGGCTCGGCCCCCTCTGCCATGGTGGCTGCCTTTGCCTCGGCCCCCACTGCCACAGTTTCATCCGGAAAGTCATCCAGAAGGACATCCGGTCTAATTAGCATATTATGCTTTTATTATTATAGATTAGTTTCCATTGTACAGCATAATGGTCAAATAATTAGATAATTTATGAAATGATCCCCCAATAATTCTAATACCCACCTGGTGCCATACATAGTTATTAAAATATTATTTTTTAAAATATATTATTGATTTCAGAGAGGAAGGGAGAGAGAGAGAAAGATTGAAACATCAATGAGGAGAGAGAATCATTGATAGGCTACCTTCTGCATACCCCACCCTGGGGACTGAGCCTGCAACTAGGGCATGTGCCCTAACCAGGAATCGAACTGTGACCTCCTTGTTCATAGGTTGATGCTCAACCACTGAGCCACGCTGGCTGGGCTGTTAGAATATTATTGACACCGAAACCAGTTTGGCTCAGTGGTAGAGCTTTGATCTGCGGACTGAGGGGTCCCAGGTTCGATTCCGGTCAGGGGCATGTACGTTGGCTGCGGGCACATCCCGGGTAGAGAGTGTGCAAGAGGCAGCTGGTCATTTCAGGCAGTTACTCTCTCATTGACATTTCTAGCTCTCTATTTCTCTCCCTTCCTCTCTGTAAAAAATCAATAAAATAAATATTAAAAAAAAGAATATTATTGACTATATTTCCTATGTTGTACTTTACATTCCTGTGACTCTTTAGTAACTACCAATTAATCCCTTCATTTTTTCACCCAGCTCCCCAACCTCCCTCCCATCTGGCAACCTTCAAGTTGTTCTCTGTATCTCTGAGCCTGTTTGATTATTTTGTCATTATTTTTAATCACAAGAGTAAACGAGGATTTAAACTTAGGCAATTTTAATAGCTATGGCTCTTTTCCTACAAATGAATGCTGCCATTGAGCTCAGGATACCCAAACTTGTCTATGTGTTTTTATGTGTGTTGATAATTACATATGTGTAATTTATAGACATGCACACTTTTCTACTAAACATGGTCAATGAATACTGCAATCTGAAAAAAAAAAATTTGTTGGCTCTTGGTTTACAAAAAAAAAATAGAGACTTTATAAATGCATAGAGATAGAAATATGGAGGCCTAAAAGGCAAAAGAAAATAGTTACATGGTTTATTATATTGAATTATATTCATTCATCACATGGCATGGACAGGTTAATGATTGTGATCAGATCCCTTCTAGGTATTCAAGTGATTATTCAAATAATTATCCTACATTGATGCAGATTCCATTACACTCAGGTTGGTAAGAATCATTTCTGCTTAAATAACCTGTAAAAGCTACAGTAGAAAAGGAAAACTAAACTACTAAAGTAAGCTTGATAAAACTTTATGTAAAAATGTATGATGCAACATAAAATAAACACCACAGAATAAAACTCCATTTCATTTTATTACTCTGTGAAAGTAAGAAAACCGACCAAGGTAAATTGCTGTAGCCATCTGACTTTATTCTTTTATTTTCCCTTTTAACTAAATACCTGTAGGGTATTATTGACTATGAAATAATATAAAGAATATCATTCCTTAATTTCTTCTATAGCACATTCAAAACAAGACTGAGGAATATTTTACTGTATATGTTATGCACAAATACCCCCTTATGTGATTAGACATAATGAAAAGCAGAGTATATCTTCATAAATAAAGGTACAACTACTGACCTGCAATATTTTTCTTGACTATTTTTTTGCAAAGCAGTGAATTGGCAACTCAGAGTGATTTATTTATTTATTTATTTTGACTTTATGTAACTTTTAATACATAAATCCAAATAAATTACTTGAAGGAAAGGTACACTTCCTTATATTATAGTGAAAATAAGTTGTTATATAGATGAATTTGGACTAGTTAGACTTTCCCCCCTTTTTAATTGAATTTGTTGGAGTGACCTCAGTCCACAAAACCATGCAGTTTTCAAGTGGACAACTCAACAAAACATCATTTGCACACTGCATTGTGCGCCCATCACACCAAAGTCTCTTTCCATCTCCACACTACCCCCCTTTGCCCACCTCCAACTACCCCCAAACCCTTTCCCTCTGGCTAACACCACACTGTTGTCTGTGTCTGTGTCATGTGTATGTGTTTTGCTAATTCCTTCACCTTTTTTCTTCCAGCCCCCAAACCCCACTCTGAGAGCTGTCAGCCTGTTCCATGCATGTATCCATGCCTCTGTTTCTATTGTTCATCAGTTTACTTTGTTCATTAAAACAAAACAAAAATGATTTTAAACTAAATTTTTTGCCATTGTGACATAAGGAAATAAAAATGAGTGAGCCACAATTTTAGTCTATGACCTTCATCAAGAAACCTGACACAATTGGATATATAACATATAGTAAAAATTATGCATTTCATCTTTACTTCCTTGCCCAAATTCAGTCCATCAGTTGTCATTTCAAGTTTTCCAATAAGTAGACACTAATGAGAGATAAGAGTATGTCATGGGTTGAATTGTGTCCCCCCAAATTCACATGTTGAGATCATAACATTATATTGTATTACATCCATTCACCACATGGCATGCACAGGTAATGATCTTGACCAGATTTCTTCTAGATATTCAAGTTATTATTAAAATAGCTTTCCTATATAGCGATGCAGATTCCTCAATGTTCCATTACACATAGGGTGATAAGAATTATTTCTGTTAAAATAATATGAAAAAAGTTACAGTAGAAAAATGAAACTACTAAAGCTAGCTTCATAAATTTTACAAGGTTACCTTCCTTGAAGATAGGGTGTTCACAGAGTCAATCACGTTAAAATGAAGCTGCAAACACAAAGTCCTATTGATTGTACTTCCTGAGATTCATTGAAGTTCACTTACAGTGCTCACCACTGCTATCAATTTCCTTGACTATTAAAATAGCTTCCTACCTGTCTTTTCCTATCTACTCTGGTCACCCACTAACCTCCCCTCCGTCCTCTAAAACCTCTAATAGTTTCCTACTCTTCAGCATTACGTAATAATTCTGTAATAAAGCCTATAAAGTCCAACCCTGGAAGGCGCAGACTCACCTCTCTAGCCTCACCTCGCTCTTCACTCTGCATTCTACTTCACTTCCATCACTCCAGCCACAACCCCTTCTCTGTTCCCTTGCTTTCTGTCACTGTCCTCGCTCTTCCCCACCCACTACCATATTGTTAATAACTATTCATCTTTCAGCTCCAGGTCAAGTACCACTCCTTAGGGAAACTGCCTTTCCAGGTTAACCTAGCTCAGTCACAGATAACTATTCTTGGCTTCCGTAGCACCCATGTACGTCTCATTTAAAGTACTTGCTCAGTGTTTTGCGTACTTATTTGTGTAACTCTCTGTCTTTCCTACTGGACCATCATTTTATGGAAGCAGAAGACAGGTCTGTTCTTGCTCACTACCAAACCCACAAAACACAGGCATTGGCATAAAGCAGATGCCTAATAAATATGTTAACCAAATTATTTAATGGAAATATATGGATTTACAATATACCTTGCATGTTTTCTGTACAACAAAGATAGCTATAATTTTGAATGCAAATCATCACTTTTGGAATAAAGAAGCCTAAATGGCATTATCTTCAGAAACACACCACCACAAAATTTAGGGAAGCTAGCCAATTTTTAAATCATAATATGAATAATAGCCTTTTGACTCAGGACAAAAAAAAAAAGGTACTAGAATGATTGAACATTAAACATGCACTCACTCCAGGTGTGGTGTCTTAGGGAGAGCTCAGGTGATTCTCACACACTGCACAAACTAGGTCCGCTGTGCTGTGGAGTTTCATTTTTATCTTTGGGGTATGAATGTGCGCCATATTATAAAATGTAGTTATCTCTCATTTATTCCCTAAACAAGTTTATCTTTTCAAAACCTAAACGGAATTTTTGCTTTTCTCTTTAAAATTATCAGCATTCTACATGGAAGCCATATACCAGTGGTACTGTACAGGATAAAATGAGTTAATTTGACTAATCTCTCAATGTCATTATGATTATTCCACTTTGATGTAAAGCAATGGTGCTCTTGGGAACTACTGATTCTAAAGTAAAGTTTTCAAACTACTTTTTTTTTTTTTTTTAATTCTTTTGCTTTCTTTTCATAATTATTATTGGATCCTCTCTGGTTGCCTCTCAGTTACTAAGCTCTGTCACTATAACAACCTTGGCCAAGTGCAGCACTAAATAGAAGATTCCTCAAAAAAGCACCTGCCACTGCTCATCTACAGTAAAACATTACTGAATAGATGTTAGTCTATGTTTAGGATACTCCAACCCTGCTTTCTCTGAAAGCCTTTTCTCACTAAGCTCCTTTAATTCAGCACATCCTATCAGTTCTTAAGCTTATATTTCTCTCCCCTTTGATGGTATTCTGGTGGACACCCCCAAGGAAGTAAATCCTAAGTAAATGTCACAGAGCTTAGCTGTGAAGTATCCTGTATGAAAATACACTCACAGCACATAGCTCTTGCGATCTCTCTTCTTTGTCTGTTCATGGATTTCCCAGTGTTCTCTTTAGGCCCTGAACCTTGGGATATGATGACTGATAATTATTCTTACCTCCATTTTTAAGAGTTCAGCATGATTTACTTTCCGAACAACTTTAAAGTCCTATTTACAATCTAGCACCCCCACGATTCATCACAGCTGGCCTTTGACCGACTCTATGACCAACCCCTCCAGCTGATTTCTCTTAAGTCTCCTTTTATTTCTCCTAAGCTTGTTAGACCTAGTCTCTTTTACTGATTATACTTTTGGAGGTCAGATACCATACAGAGTATGGTATGGAGAGGTAGTAATAAGATAGTAACCCCCCAAAATATGTATGTGTGTGTGTGTGTATATATATATATATATATATATATATATATATATATATATATTACAATTACAATTCTAGATACAAAAAAAAAATCTCTTAAAAATAGTTACTTATTTTGCACATATGTCAAACATTGAGCTAAAGAGCTTACAAACATTACCTGACATTCTGGTAATCTCCATAACAATTACATAAGTATCCTCATTTTACACATATGAAGGCAAAGCTTGGAAAAAATACTCAAATACAAGCAATTTGACTCCCAAACCTGGGTTCTTAAACATTAAGCCATATTGTATTCCAAGTGAATCAAAGTAATGTTAATCAAGGTAACAAAAGTCACTACCAGTCTTCTGATTCCCTACCTAATACAATGATCTTATATCAGATTGGATATATTGTCCTGGTGAACTGTATTTTTGGCTAATCTTTTTATGGTAAAGACTAATAACATGGTAGCTACTTGCATTAATAAGTACATTTATGTTCTTCTGGTTAAATCATCTCTTAGTTTTTTTGTTTAAATACATTTTATTGATTTTTTACAGAGAGGAAGAGAGAGGGATAGAGAGCTAGAAATATCAATGAGAGAGAAACACTGACCAGCTGCCTCCTGCACAACCCCCACTGGGGATGTGCCAGCAACCAATGTACATGCCCTTGACCAGAATCGAACCTGGGACCCTCAGTCCACAGGCTGATGCTCTATCCACTGAGCCAAACCTGTTTGGGCCATCTCTTAGTTTTTATCACTGTAACAGAATCTGCTTCCTTCCTTAACAGAACCATGATTTTTATTTAGACAGCAATTGAGCCCAGACCTAAGAGATACACATGGTCATAATAATTGGTATAAACCATGAAAATGTAATAGTCCTTTTGTCAGTCATTTTAAGGGTTGAGTGAATGAAGCAGTGCAGACAAATGGAGTAGTATGGTTTCTGGGAAAAGATTTTTCTCTCTTATTAAAAAAAAATTAATTAATTAAAATATATATATATATATATATATATATATATATATATATATATGAGATGCATTCAGGATCCCTTTCTTCTTTCCTGGTTAAGACACTAATTGTGAGAGAACATAATGCTAAAAACTGAAATAGCCATCATAGAGAGACAAGGATGGAAAAAGCCATAAATAATTGCTTAATCTTTTCAGTATCAATAGAATTTGTTTTACTATTCTGTATAGGGCAAATTCATCCCAATGAAAGAGCAGAAATATCATCAGTCAGTTCTGGAACTCAGCAATATAGAAGAAATGCCAATAGTAGAATTCAAAATCAAAATTCTGGAAGAACTTGGACACTTTCTAGCTCTATGAACTTTAGTATTCTCACTTCATATGGCAGAATTACTAATGTTCACCAAATCTGGAAAACACACACACACTCCCCAGCTCTTTATACAATTAGACTCATTTGTAGGCTGAAGCAGTCAAAAACCCCTGGATATTCTTTAGTCTCTCTCCTGCCAAGCTCTGACAACTGTGAAGGGCTTATGTTGAAATGGCAAAACCTCTGAAGTAAACAGATGATTTTAAAGATATTGGAAAAGATGAGAGGCTAAGTCTTTTAATCTAGGTAACACGGGTTATGATGAGGTAACTATCTCAATCTCAGTGGCTTAACGCATTAACAGTGTATTTCTCCATTATGAAAATTCAGCTACAGGCTTGGACTGTCCTCCATGTGGTATCTCAGCAATTTGGCTGGCCTTAACTCCATGGATTTTTGTTTGTTTAATATATTTTTATTGACTTCAGAAAGGAAGGGGGAGAGAGAGAGAGAGAGAGAGAGAGAGAGAGAGAGAGAGAGAGAGAGAGAGAGAGAGAGATAGAGATTGATTGAGATTCATTGACTGGCTGCCTCCTAGACACCCCCAGTGAGGATCAAGCCTGCAACCCCCACATGTGCCCTGACTGGAATTAAAAGTGACCTCTGGCTCATAGGTTGAAGCTCAACCAGTGAGCCACCTCGGCTGAGGTTAATCCTACGGTTTTGCTTGAAGAATAATAATGACCCTCTAAGAGTAATCTTTTCTTTTATAATAGATTTTACTGTGAGAAAAAATGCCCTACACAGAGAAAGAAACTCTAAGTAGTATTCAGTTAAGTCTTCATATTTCTTTGTTCTATCAGTAAGAAGAAAGCTTGATTGATGCTAACAATGTTAGGACAATGTTCAGAACTCATATACTTTTTGCTTCTAGAATACAGGATGAAAATTACTCACTTTGGTGAATGCCCATTTTGGATTCCCACAAATTTCCAAATCTTCAACACCTACCTATATAGCAAAATACAGAATTCACTAAGAACACTCACTTATTAGGCAACAACTTATGCAGAGCCTACATAATGTTGTACATAATGTTCAGGATGGGTATTTAGCAGGGAATAAGACAATGAGTGTCTTCTCACAGAGATCATATACTGTATTTTCCGGTGTATTAGACGACCCCCTAATTTTACAGTTAAAACATAGGTTTAGGCCTATATTCGCTGTATAAGACTACCCCCCACTTCAAAGAAAAGACTTACTTTGCCGTCAAGATCTGCAGGTAATTTTTGTGCAATTTTGGTCTTTTGCCCCCGATTTTCGGTTGACTTTTTTCCCTTTTCAAAGGTCGTCTTATACGCCGGAAAATACGTATTCATTTTAGGCAGGCTACTAGGGTTCCTACTGCCTTGCATATATATTTTTCAGTTTCTACAGAGAGAATCTAATTGTTGTTTGGAATATTTCCAGACTCAAAGTGGAAGTTATTTCTAGTCACATATTCAATATAACCGAATTAGATGAAAACAAAACAATCTGGAAGTTTAATGGGCTTTATGTATTTTTTACAAGTAAAATATTTTCAGTGTTACCTCCTATCAGTTAAAGAAATTATGATTTATCCTCTTCCCTTAGCAAAACCAACTAATGCTGGTCTGCTCTCACTCATACTGTGGAGGTGGTGGGTCCAAAATGGGAACTCACTGAAATGAGTATTTTCCATTCTGTAATCTGGAAGCAAACAGTATGAATGCTGAACATTGTCCAGTCATTGTTAGCATCAATCAAGCTTTGGACATCATGTAGACAACTACATTTAGGATTTAGATTGAATGAATGCAATAGATACAGGTTAAAGAGTGCAGTTTTTCTTAGGTATAGTTCAGAATTGGGTTGTTAACACATGTGTGAGTTATCTAATAGGATCAGACTGAAAAGACTGTACCCCTCCAAGCTTTACAGAAATAAAATAGAAAAATCAATGGTAATAGACATTTATATGTATGGGGTGGGCAAAAAAGTAGGTTTACAGTTGTGAATACTTAAAACCACACAAAAACCGTAAACCTACTTTTTGCCAACACACACACACACACACACACACACACACACACACATATATATGTATACAAAATTTTTAAGGTAGAAGCAAAGTGAAAAGGATGATCCCCCAAATATTATCATCCAACCCATAACTATAAGAAACATAATACACAGGGCACTCTGCATCTACTCATATAAATACTGATTAGTATTCCTATTAAGTTGGCAATATTGTACAAATCCAAATGCTACTAAATAGGAATCCTGCCCTTAGGTAGTTTGCGTTCTAATAGGCACAATGGCAAAGTAAACAGTATATAGAGTAGAAAGAGAGAAGTATTAAAATATAATGCCAAAACCGGTTTGGCTCAATGGATAGAGCGTCGGTTTGCGGACTGAAAGGTCCCGGGTTCGATTCCGGTCAAGGGCATGTACCTTGGTTGCGGGCACATCCTCATTGGGGGGTGTGCAGGAGGCAGCTGATCTATGATTCTCTCTCATCGATGTTTATAACTCTCTATCCCTCTCTCTTCCTCTCTGTAAAAAATCAATAAAATATATATTAAAAAATATATTGATATATTGGGGTTGAGTACAAGATTACTCCCTCTTCAGGGAAAGTCTGCCCTTTTTGAGGCAAGGTAAAGCGCTTTGGAGGTGGGGTACTAATGTATAAATAAAAAGGGAGCAACTACTTGGTTTAGATTCTCCCCAAAGCACCAGGAGCTTTTAAGACAGTCACCTTCACATCTTCCCTCTCACTCAGGCAGGCACCCCGAGAGTGGGAGCCCGGTGCTGCTGCCCGCTCTCCAGGCCAGGAGAAGCTGCAGCATCGCTGGAAGGTCCGCAGGCAGCCCCCCGCCGGCCTGCAGGGAAGAGGAAGGCTCATCCGGGCTGCGCCTCACCTGACGGTCCGGACGACGAAGTACACCAGCACCGCGCCGCTCACCACCATCAGCACGGTCAGCGCCCGCTGGGTCATGGGCTTCTCGCCCGGGTTGGGGCTCACCGCGAGGCCGCCACCCACGGAGCCTCCTTCCCCCGCCTTCCCCGCCAGGTCACCCGCCGCCGGCGCCGCCCCGGGGCTGCTGCCATTGCCGCCCTCGGCGCCCCGCGGCCTCGCGGCTTCGGCCGGAGCGCGGCCCGGGGCCTGGGCGGCGGCGGTGGGGCCGGGCGGGAGCGGGGACAGCGTCCGCGGCCCGCGATCGGGAGGTCCGGGCTCCGGAGCGGCCTCGGCCGCCAGCAGCAGCCCCGCCAGGGGCCCGCTGAACCCCGACAGGAGCAGCAGCAGCAGGAGGGCGGAGGCGAGGAGGCGGCCGAGGTGCCAGCGGCGGTGCAGGGCCCTCATCGTCCCCGACCCGCCTCTCACCACGCCGGAGCCGCCGCAGCCGCCGCCCTGGCTCCCGGGGGGACCATGGGCGCCGCGGAGCACAGGGCAGCCGTGACCAAATCCCGGGGAGAGGCCCGGCCGCGGCAGGTGCCACCGGCAGCGGCAGCAGTTGCAGGGGCGGCTGAGGCCCGGGAACCGGAAGTTCGCACATCTCAGCAGCCACTGCTGCTAAGGACGCGCCCGGTTGCTAAGGCGCCAGGGCGGGCGCGCCCAGTGACGTCAGAGGCGCGGTGCCTCCGCGCACGTGTCCTGCGCGTGGGCGAGGGGTCTGGCTCTGCGCTTAGCATGGTCCTAGGTTGAAAAAGTAAACAAAAGAAAAGTGTGGAGCGATTCTTTGCCATGGAGGCTGCGAGCCCACATTTTGAATTCCTTGGGGCGGAGCTGCAGATGCACAGCCCACCTGTGATTAAGACCTTGGCGTTCCTCTAGCTCAGGTACAACTTTTAGATGTCTCTTCCTGCTGCCTCTAAGGTCCTGACCTCCCTTTCTGGAGAGCATGGACGTTAGAAAACGTGTCATTGTAAATGCATTCCCTGCCCTTCTGAGAGACACATCTTTTAAAAAAGCGTTTGGTCTTTAGTTGTGCAACCCAGGGCTGTCTTCAGGACCCGGGAGCCATCTTTAGAAATGTAATCAATGAAGAAGAGAACACCCCTCTCTTCCAGTGTCTGGAAAGGTAGGAGGCTAACTGAGGCAGGCACCTTGTTGCAAGTTGTAGAACCACCGCCTGTCTTGGAGCTAAGGGGAAAAGTTAACTTTTCCGTGGAATAAGGCCAATTTGTGAACAGAAGGGGCCTGTGATGCCCTCTTCTTCAACTTTTAAAATCTCTTCCAGTTCTTTGTCTCTTTCTGGGTAGGTGAGCTCAGAGGTTGGAGAGGATATCTTGAGACCTCAAACTGAGAATAGACAGTGGAGGTGGCAGGCCCCTATGTGAAGAGGACAGATTCTAAGCCCCTCTTTTGGGTCTAACTGGGGACATGACAACTAGGAGAAGGAACCCTATGGCTTAAAGATACATTTTTGTGAGACATAAGGGAAAGGGTGACGTGCTCCTTGCCTAGGGGAGTACCAGCCTAGGGGTATAAATCCTCTATACTCCCAAGTATCGGGACACTTGGTGTGGTTTTGGCCAGGTGAGTTGTCCACTCAGGTCCTGAGTGTATTTCCTAGGAAAAAAAAAAAAAAATCCTTACCTGCTTTTGCTGTCATTTGCTTGAATTCATTCCTACCAGCAAGATAAGAACGGGGGGCACAGAGTACTGTCTCTGGCCAGGGCTATCTCTGGCCAGGGCCAACCCCAACAACCACTGACATTACAGTAATCATGAATAATGTTTTCCTTACCTGTTTAAGTTTGACATCACTAGCATGGAACTTTGGCATGAGCAGATACTAACAAACAAGGACAAACATAGCCAGAAGCCAAAGTTAATATTTGCTCTTTTCTTAAAACGCTTATACTCAACAAGTTGTTTAGAATTACTGTGCTAACTGATGGGAGTAGAGAATAGACAAATATGACCCTTGCTCTCGTAGCACTTTGGTTCAAATGGAAATAACAAAATAAATAATTCGACTCATTCTGAATGCTGAAATATGTGTTATAAATGACAAGTGCAGATCCAGAGTAAAAATTTTGTAAAGGACTATTGTAGTTGGTGTGGACAGGATAGTGTTTTTAGCAGCTTGGGAGTATCAGATTAATGTAATAGCTTCTGGCTGGTAGAATTGAAGGTACTAGGCAACTTAAAGCTGGGTTTCTGTGTGAGCAAGGCCATTATGACACACCCTAATGTTAGCTTCCAGCTTGGCATTTATCAATAATAAGATAGCTCTTTGGATTTCTTATTGCCCTAATCCACAGATTTATTCAGAGCCATATATGAAAAAAAAGTCCAATATTCAACACATAAAAAAAACAAAACTGCATCATCTTTCATTCCTTACAATATCACAATTTACAATACTATTGTGTTCCTTTCCCTGATTACTGGCATTATCCTTCTCCAGGGTGCTCAGGCATAAAAGCTCGACCCATCCTTTTCCTGTGGCTTCCCATCTGCAGCAATCCTTGCTAGTAACTGGAACATGCAAAGTGCTAAGTAATTCTAAAATAGCAGAGTCAAACTAATGGTGCCAAATGATTAGAGCATACTATGTTCTAAGATTCTCCAAATGTGACTCTCAGGCACTTGAATCAGAATCAGAAATTAGATTTGTTAAAAATATAGATTTTAGGTCATTATTCCAGAAAATCTGAGCCAGAATTTTTGGGAATGGGAGCATGGAGTAGCTTTGCATTTTTCTTAAACTCTCAGGGTGATTTTCATTTACACGTAAGATTAATACTCTTTTTAATTTCCCTCACCAACTACATCTAGATGTGTTACTTCTTCACTCCCTAACATTTTTTTTTTTTTAAATAAACTCTTCTCTGTTCCCAGCTTCTGATAAGGAATCATTTTTGTATTACTAAATACACTGGTGTGCTTTGTCTCACAGACCTATATACCTCCAGTTAAACACTATACATTGCAGCCAGGGTAAAATTTCAAACTTAGATCTCTCTTAATATGACAAACAAATCTATTTTCCTCCACAAAGATTCTCAGTCCTCAACAACAGGCAAAGTAACTGCAAATTATTGTTTTGTGTGTGTTGTTTTAGCAGAATACTATCCTATGTAATAAAGAGGGAATATGCAAATTGACTGCCACGCTGTTACAAAGATGGTGGTGCCCACAGCACAAGTATGGTTTTTGTAACACAAGATGGCTACACTCACAGCGGTGACCAAATTCCCATAACAAGTCTTAAGGAGCAATCATCAGGGACCTAAGGCCGCATGGTGCTGGGCTGGAGCAGGGGACCTGAGCCTGTGCCCCCCACCTGGTGGGGCTTGACAGGGGACATCAGACCACGTCCTCCACTCTGGCGTCAGGCTGGGGGAACCTCAGGCCGCAGCCCCCATACAGCAGGGCTTGATGGGGGAACCTCAGGCTGTATCCCCCAGCCTAGCAGGGCTTGATGGGGGACCTCAGGGTGTGTCCCCCATCCTGGTACTGGGCCAGGAGACCTCAGGCTGCTCTCCCTGCCCCTGGCTGGGATACCTCACACCATGCCCCCTCCCCAGCACCAGAGGGGCTGTGCCCCCAACCTGGCAAGGCTTCATGGGAGACTTCAGACCATGTGCCCATCCCAGTGGGGCTTGAAAGAGGAACTTAAGGCGTGCCCCCTGCCCTGGTGCCGGGCCAGTGATCTCAGGCCATGCTACCTGCCTTGGCACCGGACCGAGGGACCTAAGGCTGTACCCCCAACCCAGCAACGGGCTGGGGCACATGATGCACTGGGAGACTTGAGGCTGTTCCCCCTGCCATGTGTATGTTGAGGGACCTGAGACTGTGTCCCCCACCTGGCAGGGGGACCTAAGGCTATACCCCCAACCCTGCGGGGCTTGATGGGGGCCCCGAGGCTTTGTTCCCATCCAGCAGGGCTTGACAGAGAATCTGAGACTGCGCCCCCGCCTGGTGGGGCTTGATGGGGGTGGGGCCAGCTGGGTCTGGATCTTGCCCCATGGGGCTGGGTCTGGCTGGGTCTGGGTCTCACGCGATTTTGAGGTGCATGTGGGTGGGTGGGGACTAAATATTTCCTCTAATTAATCCCCTTTTAATGTGCATGAATTTCGTGCAATGGGCGGGCCACTAGTATTATTTATAAAACATCATGAAACAATAGTTTCAATTCCATCACAGGACCTAGGAGCAAGTTTCCTGGGAGAAAATATTATATTTTGCTTGTGTAATATATTACAATTTTTGGTACATATGTCTATTTAAAAGTTGTCAAACTAGATATAATTGGTATTTCTTATTTTCTCAATAATAATAACACTTGTGCATTTTCTTGTTTTCAGTTGGCTTGCACAAACATTGTACCAAGCACTCAAAATTTAAAATATGTAGGGAGAAAAATTATTAGAATATGAAATATGTATCAATTTACTTAAATTAATTTGCATTCTAAAAAAGACCACCATTATTCTAATTTATCAGGGAACTCTTATAGTTATCAGATACCAGTCTTTCAGAGCAATATAATTAAAAACCATTGGCCTGCTGAGTAAAATCTAAATCCCACAGTGGTACTGAATGATAATCTTGTATATTAAGCATTGTCTACTAAATATAGTGTTATCAAATATTAAACAATTATATTTGTTTTATTCTTACACACACAAAAAAAATTCCTTGTTATGTCTGGTGCAATAATTTCTTGCACCGGTAGGGTACGTAGGCCTGGCCAGCAGTCAGAGCCAGTCAGGGCCTTCCAGCTGCCAGCCAGGGCTTTCCTTCATGATTTGAATCTAGCTTATTGTCTCAATCAAATAGTTCTAGAATAATGTTGTATAAACAATAACCAACAAGATCCAAGTGCCATATAGCAAATAAGCATTTATTTCTCATATGTTTTTAGTCAAACTGGGATTGACTGATTTAAGCTGATCCTATATGGGCTTGGTTCCAGACCACAAGTTTAATTCAGTTTTACACCAGACACCTCTCATTTTTCTGGGATTGGACAACTATCTAGGTCATGTACATCTCAAGTCTAAGTTCAGAACTTCCTGGGGCAGAATGGATGAGGGTAAAGGGAATGAAAACTATGCATAAAAAGAAATTAGGCGCTATGTGTGTCACTTTAAAAAACAAACTAAACAGCCCTAGCTGGTTTGACTCATTGGGTAGAGAGTCAGCCTGTGAACTGAAAGATCCTGGGTTTGATTCCAGTCAAGGACACATGCCTGGATTGTGAGCTCTATCCCACCAGGAAGCAGCCAATCAATGATTCTTTCCCATCATTGATGTTTCTATCTCTCCCTGAAAATTAATAAAGATATATTAAAAAAATAAAAATAAATAAAAACCCAACAGCACTGAAAATAATTGGTTACCAAAAACCCTACCTCATGCCTATGACATGAATCTCATTGGAACAGGTATGACACATGGCCACTTCTAGCTTAAGAACTAGAGATTTTTAATATTTAGATGATTATAAACCAAATTGTGTTTATGTTAGTCAGGGCAAATAAGAACATTTACATTGATAGCCATTTTCATTTCATTCTAATAATGAACAAAGTTAAATAAATATTCTCTGGTGTCAAAATTCCCTTTCTTGTCCAAGGTATGAGTTTGGCTCAACTATAATGGTCACATTTGACAGAAGGAATCTCTTATACTTTTAAAGTGACAGAAAACTTCTACATCAAGGGACTTTATATCTTGAAGAACAAAATGAAATTGACTTAAATACAGGAGAAATAATATGAATCAATCACAAACCAGGAGGCCAAGAAATGTATACTGAAAGCTAGAATGTGAAGACATAATTGGAATGTCCAAGAGACAATAGTTGGTTTGGTTGAGTAGAAAGAGAGTCAGCCTGCATACTGAATGGTCATGGGTTTGATTCCGGTTAAGGGCATGTACCTGGGTTGCAGGCTTTATCCCCAGCCCTGGTTGGGTGTGTGCTAAGGCAACCAATTGATGTGTCTCTCTCATATCAATGTTCTCCTTATGTCTCTCCTACTCTCTAAAAATCAATGGAAAAATACCCATTGAGAGAGAGAGAGAGAGAGAGAGAGAGAGAGAGAGAGAGAGAGAGGTGGGGAGAGAGAGAATAAGAAGGGAACGGTGCTGTTGGGATGGGCACTGCATAATCAAGTAGGAACATGAATAAGTGTTCGGATTAAATATCTAAAAGAAAATAACCTTACAAATGGGCTATGGCTCCTGTTAGGAAAGACACGAGGTGTGTTCCAGGTTTTCTGGATTTCTGCCTCTGAAAAATTTCCAGCTGCAGTGCAGTGACCAATTAGCACATGGAAGTCTCTCTTACCTAATAGGTGGAGATCAGAGTTCTGGGCTTTTGACAAGGTTAGAACCTGTATGACAGGGTATTAAAAGGAGTATGTGGAGGTCATTAAGTTTACGTGGATTTACCACAATTCCTTGCCTTAGAGTTGGACAGTAAAACCACAGGCATGGCCACTCAAGGCTTAGTGGCTCTCAGAGGTGAGAGCAAAATAGAGATATTAAATGTTAAGCAGAGCTGGGGACTTTAGAATTATGGCCCAGAGATATTGAATATACCTCCTTAACACCTTAACACCTCTTAACTTGGGAATTAAGCTGAATCACTGCTTTATGATAAAGGCCGTACCCAGAAAAACAAGGTGTGTGTGTCACACTTTAACAAAGCTTAAAATCAAGTTCTAACAAGATTTTAGAAGAGACAGAGTTAGGAGATTGAATCTTCCAAATTTTTAAACATTTAATTTAATATTTTTTTCATGACCTTTTATCTCCTCTGTGCCCTCTTCCACACCCCTCCCTGTAATTACCACACTGCTGTGCATGCCCATGAGTTCCATCTCTCTTGTTTTTTCTTTTTTGCTCAATCCTTCCAGCCTCCCAATAACCACCTCCATCAGAACTGTCTACCTGCTCTCTATGAATCTGTCTCTATTTTGATTGCAAGTTTAAAGGAGCATACATTTTGCAGTCTCAAGAACAAATATAAAAATATTCAAGAAAAATTACTAACAACCACTGTTATAAAAAAATGTTACACAATCTAACATATATATGGATTCGAGCCCCAAAGAAAAATCAGACTATAATGTGACAATGAAATGCTTTTAAAAAAATATAGCTGAAAAATTTTAACTTACAGTTCCTAAGAAGATCAGAGAGCAGTAAGCAAGATTAATACAAAGAAAAAACATATCATACATATCAGAGCTACACAAGAGTCACAAATATTAGAGTCCAAAATAGAAAAATCTTGAAAGGAACCATATGGAAAAATGCATTACCTAAACAAGGACAAGGATATAAATGAGGACATATTTGTCATCAGAAACAATGGAGCAAGAAAGCCTTTAAGTACAAAAACTATTTTTATCTTCTATAAGCTTGTTTGCTTTTGTTTATTTTATTATGTTGTTTTTAACAACAAATAGCATTTTAGTTTCCAATTCTTTTTTTTATTTTTTATTTTATCTGTGTACATATCTTACCATTACCCCCATCCCATACATACCCTCCCTCCCCAGAGTTTTGTGTCCATTTGTTGTACTTATATGCATGTATACAAGTCCTTCGGTTGATCTATTATCTCCCCCAGATCTCCCTACCCTCCCTGCTGTAATTTGACAGTCTGCTTGTTGCTTTACTGTCTCTAAATCTATCTTTTGGTTCATCAGTTTATAATATTCTTTATTATCCATAAATAAGTGAGGTCATGTGGTGTTTCTCTTTCATTGACTGGCTTATTTCACTCAGCATGATGTTCTCCAATTCCATCCAGGTTGCTGCAAATGATGAGAATCCTTCTTTTTTTATGGCAGCATAGTATTCCATTGTGTAGATGTACCATAGTTTTTGGATCCAATCATCTGCTGTTGGGCATCTAGGCTGTTTCCAAATTCTAGCTATTGTAGATTGTGCTACTATGAACATAGGGGTGCATATATCCTTTCTGATTGGTGTTTCTAGTTTCTTGGGATATAATCCTAGGAGTGGGATAACTGGGTCAAATGGGAGTTCCATTTTCAGTTTTTTGAGAAAACTCCATACTGTTCTCCACAGTGGTTGCAACAGCCTGCATTCCCACCAGCAGGGCACGAGGGTTCCTTTTTCTCCGCAACCTCGCCAACACTTGTTGTTCGTTGATTTGTTGATGTTGGCCATTCTGACAGGTGTGAGATGGTACCGCATTGTTGTTTTGATTTGCATCTCTCGGATTATTAGTGACTTTGAGCATGTTTTCATGTGCCTTTTGGCCTTCCGTCAGTCTTCTTTTGAAAATATTCTATTTAGGTCCATTGCCCATTTTTTAATTGGATCATTCATCTTTCTTTAATTGTATAAGCTATCTGTAGATGTTGGAGATTAAACCTTTATCAGTGGTAAACATTTGCAAATATGTTCTCCCATACAGTGATGGCAGCCAAGAAATAGTTTCCAGTTCTGGTATTTCCCCAGGCTTGGCTGATTTGATGCCAGTTTGTGTGTTTTGTTTGTTTGTTTGTCTGTGATTAAATATATATAATATTATATTAAAAAATTATATATAGTATAAGAGCACTATATATATATTGTAATATATATAGTGCTCTTATACTTTTCATTTAGTTGTTTTATTGTATTGTCCTTTACTTGATTCTAAAACAATCCCAATTAATGTTAGTTCTGAAGATAGCTGTTGTGTTAGATATTGATATTTTAAATGAGATATAGTCCTAACTGTTATTCATAATCAGGTGAAATAGCTAAAATAATGGCATAGCCCAGCCGGGGTAGCTCAGTGGTTGAGTATCGACATACGACCCAGAAGGTTTTGGTTCGATTCCAGGTCAGGGCACAAGCCTGGGTTGCAGGCTCAATCCCTAGTATGGGGGCATGCAGGAGGAAGCTGATCAGTGATTCTCTCTCATTATTGATGTTTCTGTCTCTAGCTTCCTCTCCCTTCCTTTCTGAAATCAATAAAATATATTTAAAAAATAATAATATTGCCAGGGCTGAATGGCAGACCCTGAATGAAGGATGGATGATTACTCTGACACATGTTTCAGTGAAAGAGAGTCTAAGGGACTACTTGGTTATCACTACCAAGTAACCCTGTTCACCTGCCTCCTTTGGCTTTTGTTCTAACAACACTTGAACTAAAATTAACTGTTAGATACTATCAGCAGGGCAAGCATCCTTGAGAAAGTGTATGCTTCTACAAGGTCAAGTCTTTAAAGACTCAACAGAGAGATTCTAGCAAAACACCTGGGGATGTGACTTCTTTGGAAAAGTCAAGGTAGGGACTGCTGCCTTCAGCAAGGTCCCCTCAGAAGCCTCCAACCTTTCAGAGATTTCAAACAAATCCCGTGCTTCCCCACATAACATAGAGTCAATAAAATTAAAATTGTAACGGATTTCTAGAAAGGGACTAGGAGATGCTGTCAGAATACATATGGGAGCTATGCTGTTGTGCAATACTGGGTTAAAATTTTACCAATAATAAGTCAAAATAATTACCCTTCAATAAACAAAATGTATTCCTTTGGATCTCTTTATCTATATGACTAAAGAACACATAAAACTATGCCATATACTGTAGTCTGTACTAGCTAACTTCAACAACATTAGTTGACTCAAATTTTATTGGATTCTAACTGGCATATCTAACTTCTGTGCCAGGCTTTGTAAATAAAAACAGTAAATGATGCCAAAACCTGTTTGGCTCAGTGGATAAAGTGTTGGCCTGCGGACTGAAAGGTCCCAGGTTTGATTCTGGTCAAGAGTATGTATCTTGGTTGCGGGCATATCCCCAGTGGGGGGTGTGCAGGAGGCAGCTGATCAATGATTCTCTCTCATTGATGTTTCTAACTCTCTATCCCTCTCTCTTCCTCTCTGTAAAAAATCAATAAAATATATTTAAAAAAACAGTAAATGATAACAATTCATTGACTTATATGATGATGATAGAAAATCACCAATGCTATAATTAAAATGCCAATAATTTACTGGAAAAAATACATGAACTTAATTTTACTTGGTTATCTCAATGTCATATAGTTTAGTCTAGTATAGAGCTCTCTTTGAAACAATTTACCAAAAAGGTAATACAAGAATGCCTGTGTGGAACACATATATTATGTATTGACAAATCAAGTTATTCTTATATGATTTCACACAAAATTATTGCTCTCATGGAGTACTGCTACCAAAATGGAACAGTATTACATGAATGATATTTTAATGTTTTCAAAATTCTCTGCTCTTAAGTGTTTTATTTTTTTAATTAAATTAATTGGGATGACATTGTTTAATCAGATCGTGTACATTTATATTATACAAGAGGCCAGGGACACAAAATTCTTGCAAGAGTGATTATGTCCCTCAGCCTGTTCTGCACCCTCTCCAATCTGGGACTCATTGGGGGAATTTCTGACTGCCAGTTTAGGCCTGATCTTGCAGGGGGGCAGTTGGGGGCTATCAGACCAGCAGGGATTGGGCCTAAACTGGCAGTCAGACATCCCTCTCACAATCAGGGACTGCTGGCTCCTAACCACTTGCCTGCCTGCCTGATTGCACCTAACCTTTTTTGCCTGACAGCCTGATCGCCCCCTAACCACTACCCTGCTGGCCTGATTGCCCCCAACTGCCATCCCCTGCCAGCCTGATCATCCCCAACTGCGCTCCCCTGCTGATCTAATCGCTCACAACTTCCTTCTCTTGCCGGCCATCTTGTGACGATGTAGTGTGTGGGCTTTTATTATATAGGATATGGCCTGCATATTGCATTGCATGCCCACCACCCAATCTTAAGTGTTTTAAATAGAAAAATTGTTTAAATAATATTCAGATAAGAATACTATGAGAGTAAATACAGCTTTAAGTTAGGGTTTCAAAATATTTGAATCTGAGAAACTACCAAGTTTTGTTTGTTTGTTTATTTTATTTTAAGAATGGGTTGAAAGAGATTTATACAACATAGTGATGAAAATATAATATTATTAAAAAGTGGTAGGAAGGGAGGAAATATTTTGGTCTGAGATATTGAATTTCATTCTAGAAAAGAATCTTGCAGATTCATACTTTGGAGTGACAGAGATTGAGCATCTGCAAACTTCAGATTCTTCACATATTCAAATCAAAGCAAATATTAAATATTCATCTGTGATCATTAGAGTATAGTCTTTTCCTAAAGGTAAAGTTGCATGTCTAGTGGATGTACTATGATGATTTTAGTATTATATTTTAGATCACTTGTAATGAAATCACAATGCCTACAAAGAGAATTGTTTATCAGAAAAAAATATAAGGGATTGTGAAAAAAAATATATTTATCAACTGTTTTCAATTTTTAAATGTTTATTTTAAATCTGATTTATTAAAGAGCAAAGCAGGTATATTAGTTTAAGAAATATACCTAGTTTAAGCTCATTTAATTTTTCTGATGAGCTAAAATTATTTTCTATACTAATTTGGAGAGAAGAGCTAGAGCAGACATTGTGACAGTAGTCTTCTTTGATGTTCAAAAGCTTGGGAACATTCAATAAGCCCCAAAGCCATCCCCATTTCTCAATTTCAGTCTGTGAGTCTTTTGTACTGGGATAATTGCTGTTCTCTCCCATTTCCAGCCCTTACCATGTTCAGGAAATGAAAAAATTTGATTTTACTGATACAAGAAACACCACCTGGTACACCTGTTTTGGAAAAGCAGTCATGTTAACTTCAGAGTACAAAAATTATTAATGCAGTTAATTCTTGCTTTCTACTAAAAATCTGTCCTTTAGATTCAAATATATAAAATATTTTTCCTGTTTGAAGTTCAAAGACAGTTGCTCTTAAATAATTGAATTGATTTTTTTAAGTTTTAGAAATACAGAGTGTGACAAAAGTAGGCTTACAGTTGTGAGTATGTGATTTTATTGTATTGTTACTTATTAATTATTATGTTATTTTCCATACAAACAACTGTAAGCCTGCTTTTGACTTACCCAGTATATTAAATTGGTGTTATAGAACTATTTAATTTGGGTGTTTTTTGAGTTTTTCCCACCTTTCCCTAAAGAGTTATCAAGATTCACTATCTGAAAAATCAAAGGAAAATCATTTTTATTTATCCTAATGGGTTGCTTTCACCAAATCTATGCTCTTCTGCAGGGCCAGTTTAAGGAAGTCACATAATGAATTTACAAAAGCGGTGTGAGTGACCTAAGTACACTGTATACAGTATAGGACAGATGGTATATGCTGATATTTACAAATTTGCAGCTAAACTGATAAAAGCTGAGCAAAAGATACAAATTGACTAAAGACTAAGTAGGGAAGATGTGCTAGAGGAAGAATGTTTTAAATTGGTATCGAAGCGGGGAAGAGGCCCAGGCAAAAATGTAAAGATGATGTGCTCTTGGAGAGTAGGCAGAAGGAAGGCTACATCAAGACTGAGTATTGCGGTGAGATCTAGAAATAAAGCCTCTGATTCTCTCAGACCACTAAAAATGTAATTCCTTAGTGTCCCCTCCTAGCTTTCAGTGCTGTTGTAATCTGGTGACATAGAGTGTGATATAGAATTGACCTGGTTTATGAACACATATCAACAATATTATGTTGTCATGAGCATTTTAATGGATTTTTAGGATTAACTTCAAATTTAAAAGAGATTTTTACCTTAAAGACTGAGTTCAGATCCTAATCCTCTTGTAAAATGCAAATCCACTGCAGCTTTATAAATGAAATGAGACTATCATTTTCTATTTTTGTGCTGTTTGTCAGCATTGGGTGTCAAGGTTCAGTTAGCTTTCTAAATTAGACATGGAATGCAAAACAACTTTTTAACAAATCTAAGCTCTTAAATATTTTAAATAACATGGAATAAGAAGTAAAATGTCATTAACTAGCTTTTTTATTTATTATTTATAATTTGGGATTTATTTAGGTTTCATACATTTTTCACTCAATAAATTTGGGATTTATTTAGGTTTCATACATTTTTCACATATTTCAATCCTAAATAATTTGGGATTTATTTAGGTTTCATACATTTTTCACTCATTTATATGAGAAACATATGCTACCATATGTTTCTCATATAAATATTTCTACATTTAACAATCTAATCTTCCCCTTATAATTGTTAATGTAATTCTTATCTTTCATTATATTCATGTTATAATTGGTAACGCTTATCTCTGTTTATTTTCTTTATCAGGCTAACTAGCAGTTTGTCTATTTTGGGGATCACTTCAAAATTCTTTCTTAGTCATAATCATGCTATCTTTTTTTAATAATGTGAAAAGAACACAACATGAGATTTTTTATCATAACAAATTTTAAGTGTACAATATATTCTTATTGACTAGAGGTAGAGTATTGTACCTATAGGGTTTATTCACCTTAACTGAAACTTTATTGATTAATTATTTAATTATTCTCCACTTCTTACTGCCCCCAATGCCTGGTAATCAGCATTCCAGTCTTTGATTTTTATGAAGTCCACTATTATACTAAACTAAAGGTCTAATGCACGAAATTCATGCAAAGGGCTCACCCCTCGCAGCCTCGGCTTCATCTGGATGGTCCTTCGGCTGTTCGGTCTAATTGGCACATTAGCTCTTTATTATATAGCATAACTCATAAAAGTAATATCTTGATGTTTTTATCTTTCTGTGTCTGACTTACTTCAGTTAGCATAAGTTCCTTAAGGTCCACCCATGCCATCACATACTGCAGAAATTTCTTTTTTTAAAATTTTACTTAAAAAATATTATGGATTTCAGAGAGAGGAAGAAAAAGAGGGAGAGATAAGTGATAATTATTATTTATAGAAAACTCATATAACTTAACAAAAGGCAGATAAACAATCCAATCAAACAATGGGCAAAGGACCTAAATAGACACTTTTTGAAAGAGGACATACAGAAGGCTGAGAGACATATGAAAACATGCTCAAAGTCACTAATCATCCCAAAGATACAAATCACAATGACAATGAGGTACCATCTCACACCTGTCAAAATGGTTATCATCAACAAATCAAAAAAGGGCAAGTGCTGGTGAGGATGTGGAGAAAAAGGAACCCTCCTGCGCTGCTGGTGGGAATGCGGACTGGTACAGCCATTGTGGAGAACAGTATGGAGTTTCCTCAAAAAATTTATTATGGAGCTCCCCTTTGACCCAGTAATCCCACTTAAAGGAATACATCCCAAGAAATCAGAAACACCAATCAGCAAGGACATAGGCACCTCTATGTTCATAGCAGCACAATTTACAATAGCTAAGATTTGGAAACAGCCTAAGTGCCCATCAGCAGAAGAGTGGATTAAAAAAACTGTGGTACATCTACACAATGGAATACTTCACTCTTGTACAAAGAAGGAACTCTTACTATTTGCAACAGCATGCATAGAGCTGGAGAGCATTATGCTAAGTGAAATAAGCCAGTCAGAGAAAGATAAATATCACATAGTCTAACCCATTTGTGGAATATAATGAACAACATAAACTGATGAACAAAAATAGAGAAATACAAGCATAAAACAGAACATCCAACTTAAGAGGGAAGGTGGGAGGGGGAGGAGGGGTTGTAAGTGATCAACCAACAGGCTTATATATTGTACATGCATATGAGCATAACCAATAGACACAGACAGTTGGTGGGGAGAAACGGCCAGGGAAAAGTTGACTTATGTAATACTTTAAACAATAGAAAATTTAAATTAAAAAAGATTGTTTCATGTTACGAATGTCATTGATAGAGTAGAACATACCCTTTCAGACACCATGATCCTTTACATACTAGACATTTAAAACAAAAGGTTCTATGGTTCTGTTTTGTTTTTCAGAATATTACTAATCTGATTTACTTCAAGGTTTCTACGATACATGGCAGGCACTAAGGTTAGGGATGCTCTCTATAAAAACTGTAAATGTTTACTTTTTGCAGTGAGGCATAGTTAATGATCTTTCTGAAACTAATTCTGACTTCTTACACTACGCTGTAGTCATAAGTTGGAGGTAATAAAAGTCCTACTTTTGCACAAATTTCATGCGTCGGGCCTCTAGTATATATATACTAGTAAAAGCCTATGTGACCGTTATGACCGAACGACCAGAATGAGCAGTTGACAAGGCACTATGATGCACACTGACCACCAGGGGTAAGACGCTCAATGTAGGAGCTGGTGGTCAGTGCACTCCCATAGCCATCCTACAGTGGCACTGTCCCCACATGTCCAGGTCCCCATTGGCCCCAATTGGGGGGCCAGCCAGCCCACTTCCTGTGGCCCTTCCCCCCTTGCTGGCTGCTGCCCCTCATCCCAATAGGCCCTGATCGAGGGGCCAGCCAGCCAACATCCTGGTGTCCTTCCCCCTGGCAGGCTAGCCCCCTAATAGGCCTCAATCACTGGCCAGGCTGAGGGATCCCATCTATACACAAATTTGTGCACCGGGCCTCTAGTAATTTAATAAGAAAGTGTTAAGGAAGTAAATTATAAAGCAACTGAAAAATCATAGAAATCCCTATGCTGAACGTGGAAATAGTCTTACTAATGATTGGCCTGTACATATTTCATCCAGTCTAAGATAACATTAGTTGTAAGATGCTGCATTATGTTATGAACGATTAAGAAATAAAAAAAAATTCTGCCAATTAAAACTATGACAAAATGCTTGCCTATGATATATTTTATGCATTGAAATGACTTTTGAAGATATTTAGCGCAAACTTGACTCATATTGCACTTGCAGAAGATAAAGAAAATATGGGCAAAGCAAACTGGCTATTCAGTGCTGACTGTTGAATCACTTTTTGTCTGAGTGGTTAATTTACATGTCTCCCCCCCCCCCACACACACACACCCTAATAATTGCTGTAAGTACAAGAAAATAGAATAGATGATGCAGTACTTCCTAAAAGAGTGTCCTATTGTGTTCTCTGATATCTTTCTGTAAGCTGCTGACACCCATTCTCCATTCTGCAAGTTTTGATGCACATACACAGGCAATTGTGAAGAAATCATCAACAAAAATGATAAGACCCACTCCAATGTCAGAGTCCTTAGGACATAAAAACAATATGAACATCAGTTAACATCCAGTCAGAGAACAGAACTCTCAGGAAATTTAATAGAAATAATTTAATAGAAAACTACTTTTTAAAATGTTAGAGAGCTAAGGCAATAGAGCTGAGTAAGACAGTGAGAGAGAAACCCCCGCTCCCAAGGGAAGTCGCTCTTACTTTCAGGGCAGAAGAAAAAGGAAATATGGGGTGTTATTAGTTCATGTGAAGGACCACGCCTGGCAGAAATGGGCATCACGGAAGGAGCTAGAGCCATGGGGGAGATGCCTGTCTGCAGATGCCTTCCACAGCAAGGAGAAAAGGAGAGGACCCTCTGTCTTTCCCTCCCCTCCCCCCATTGCTCACATATGCCTTCCATTACTTGAAACTAAAAGGCAGCCAGCTGGCAAGAAGCCTGGGGAATAGAGTTTTCAGGGTCAGCAGAGGAAGGGATGGATGAGAAATGGATCTGAGAGCAAACATGGAAATGTTTAGCAAAATAAGCATTGCAGAATTGATTAAATATGCTCTTTCTCTATCACTATACTTATCTCTATAATGAATGTGATCTAGAGGGCTTGCACTTTTATAAACCAGTTTTTATACTCAGAATATATCATATATATATATATATATATATATATATATATATATATGTATACACACACACACACACGTGTGTGTGTGTGTGTGTGTGTGTGTGTATCTGGCTTAGCTCTCTGTATTTTTTGCTGTTGTTGTTGTGTGTGTGTGTGTGTGTGTGTGTATCTGGCCTAGCTCTCTTTGTATTTTTTGCTATTGTTGCAGTGGCTTCTGCATTGTTTAGATAATATTTATTAAAGACTCATAAAAATTTTTACATTTCTATGTAGCTCTATAAGCCTTTACTCATTTTTATGTTTTCTTTGCACAATCCATACTTTTGTTGCCTTCCCCTTGAAAGTACAAGCCCCACAGATGCTGTTATATTTGTTGCATATTTATAGTAAAAGCAATTTTTATTTAATCATTTTTACATTTTACTATCAATCAAACATTAGCATGTGTATATTTATTAAACTAGAATCAGTTTGAATAATAACATAGACATCTAGGTTATAATTTTTGTTAAGGAAGCCATTATTGTAGTGGAAAGCTCATGTTTTCACTTTGGAGTTTTATGCATATTCCACTGTATTCAGTAATTGCACATGCTAACTATTGATAAGTTGTCCAGTTATTTAAACTTTAGATTTTAGTTTCTCATGCTACCTAATGGAATAATAATTTCCACTTCTTAATTCATTGTGAAATTATATGACATATGCTTAGCACAAAACACACACCTTTAAGTGAAGATATTTTCCTTTAGTGCCCATCTGAAAAATAAATGTGATTCTTAGAGAAACTGGCTCATCCTCATATTTTGGAAGCTATGGGTCAGGTAACCAGTTGCTTCCTCTGGCTTTACTGCTGTAGACAGTGCATGCCATATTAGAGAGTTGATGTCTGTTATTATAATCTAAGCATGCATGTTGTGTAACTTTAATGTATTCTGTTGTCTTTAGCTTTATTTACCTGTGCTTCATATTACTACTTTCTGATATGCATTTTGTTATACTTTGTATTTTTATAAGTTTCCCCAATTCATTTCCAAAAGTACTGAGTGTACAAATATAAATGCATAAATTAATAGTGACTGAGAGGTAGCATATACATTATTTTTTTTTTAATTTTTTTTATTTTATTTTTTAAAAAATATATTTTATTGATTTTTCACAGAGAGGAAGAGAGAGATAGAGAGTTAGAAACATCGATGAGAGAGAATCATCGATCAGCTGCCTCTTGCACACCCCCCACTGGGGATGTGCCCGCAACCAAGGTACATGCCCTTGCCTGGAATTGAACCTGGGACCTCTCAGTCCGCAGGCCGACGCTCTATCCACTCAGCCAAACCGGTCCCGGCTATTTTGTTTGTTTTATACATTATTTTTCACAGTTTTAAAGTGCTGTCAGAAATGTTTTTAGATAACATACTTTTTGTGTAGTGTTTTAAAGTGCTGTCAGAAATGTTTTTAGATAACATACTTTTTGTGTAGTGTTTATTGTAATTATGTAGTATTAAAGTTTAAAAGTTATTAATATGTCCTTAATAAAGTAGTAAGGGAAGGGGCCAACATTGAAAAATGAATTTAAAGTAGTTCAGCCTTAATAGTTAAGCAAGGAAGGTCTCTTCCTCTTACTCTCCTTTGGTATAAAAACATATTTTAGGCATCACTGCTTTTGGAAGATGTACTGTTTTACAGTCACTTGTTCAGAAAATCTAACAAAATTGAATATATTTCTCTGAACGCGTCTGATTATAAACTACAATTATGAGTTCCTCCTTTGGAATGTATTTTAGTGTACACCACTGTACTTTTGCATGTGTGTGCGTATGTAAAACTAAGCTTTATCTTTTAGTAAAATTATAGTCATTGATATAGTCCCTATTTTTATTTCTTTTAGTTTTAAACCTGCAAAATGTTAGTACATGCTGCTGCTTTTGTTGTTCTTTGGTACAAACAGGTTGCCAATTACTATTATGGTAAGATGTACTGATGAATGGAAAAAGAGTAAAAATGGGAATTGATTTTTCTTTTTATGTCCTAAGTAGGGCTCTCTAATCTATAATGTCATCTATAGGATAATCATTTTAATGTACTAGTATTTTTTAAAATATATTTTATTGATTTTTTACAGAGAGGAGGGATAAAGAGTTAGAAACATTGATGAGAGAGAAACATCGATCAGCTTCCTCCTGCATACCTCATTCTGGGGATGTGCTCGATACCAGTACATGCCCTTGCCCGGAATCGAATCTGGGTCCCTTCAGTCCGTAGGCCGACACTCTATCTTCTGAGCCAAACCAGTTAGGGCAAATGTACTAGTATGTTTAGAGGGTAAGATGAAAGCCCAAACCTTGGGCATAGCAAATCTAATAAGCAAACTCTAAAGTCTTTAAGGTTTTCTATGTACAATATCATATCTCTGCTCCTTCAGAACTAATATGATATCTTATAGCTATCTCTACAAAGACAAAATCTACCAGATTAATTGCTGGCCATCTGTTTACAGTCTTCCAGATGACCTGTGCTGTAGTACTATGCTGTTCAGGAATTTAGTGCCAGCTAGCACAATGACTGGCTGAGCAATGCAGCTTTGATATGCACAGTAGTAATGCTATTTTTACTTTTTCTCTAGAGAGGCATGTTGGAGTATGGCTCTTTAAAAATAGCCAGTTGAGAATAAAGCAGCCATATGGCTGATTATAATGAGGCTTTCCATTTTCAGTTTTGGTTAAGTTAGAATTTGATACTGTCAGGACTCTCTCATATAATAAAGGAACAGAGTGTAAGCATTTCCATCTAAGCATTCATGTTTGTATATAAATCTTGCAATTCTAAAGATAATAGGAAAGGCCAAGCATTATGTGAATTTTAAATTTAAAAAAATGTCATATTTATATAATGCCTTACTATAATAGTTAAATTTTTCATATTTATAAGATGCCTTGCTATAATATTTACTCTAAAATAATTGGAAGTTTAATAATAAATTGAGGAAAAGAAATAAGCATGTAAGAATTATTCCTTAAGAAAGAAATTTATAAGACAAAGGTTACCTAATGCAGGTGAAATTGGAATTAAGCAATCTTTAATAAACTTATATGCTCACATTTTTAGGTTCAGTCCCCCTTAATAAGGACATTAATAAAAAAGATTCATTGGTTACATAAAAGAGATGAGTCTTACTATTCTTTCTCCCTAAGAACCAATGTTGTCTTTTGTAGCAATATATTGTCTTTCTTTAGTAATATCTTCTTGTAATATAAAAGATGTAGAAATTAGAAATGAAAGGGAAATTCAAAGAAATACCAGGTCTATGTATAATGTTGTGATGATTTTTAATTTGTCCAAATGTTTTTCTATCAATTTTGCAAAAAATATTTTCCCTAACATGAATGCCATAACAAAGTGCATCAACTTGCCCTAAACGGTTTGGCTCAGTGGATAGAGCATCGGCCTGCGGACTGAAGGGTCCTGGGTTTGATTCTAGTCAAGGGCATGTACCTTGGTTGCAGGCACATCCCCAGTAGGGTGTGTGCAGGAGGCAGTTGATCAATGTTTCTCTTTCATTGATCTTTCTAACTCTCAATCCCCCTTCTTTCCTCTCTGTAAAAAAATCAATAAAATATATTAAAAACAACAACAAGCCCTAAACGGTTTGGCTCAGTGGCTAGAGCGTCGGCCTGTGGACTGAAGGGTCCCCGGTTCGATTCCGGTCAAGGGCTTGTACCTTGGTTGCGGGCACTTCCCCAGTAGGGGGTGTGCAGGAGGCATTGATCCATGTTTCTCTCTCATGGATGTTTCTAACTCTCTATCCCTCTCCCTTCCGCTCTGTAAAAAAATCAATAAAATATATTAAAAACAAAAACAAAAAAATCAACAACGAAGTGCATCAACTTGCTATATAATAAATTTTAGATAGAAAACATTGTTAATATTAATCTTACTATTTCTGTGGAAAAGCTGCCTTTTGAAAGACATTGCATTATGTCTAATTCTTGAAATATAAATTATTTTATATTTATTATTAGGAGTATCATAATATCACATTAGTATGTCTATTCTATCACATAATACCAGGTGTTGATGTTGGATTACTACCTAATTTCATTCTTAGACATTTAACATAATTTATTTTTTTATTTAGTATATTTGTGTAAAACAAAAAATTATGGAGGGCGGGTAAGAAAGATTTAAAGAGATTTCAGTTACAGTTACGAATGTACTCTCAAAAGCTATGCAGTAACTGGTACTCCAGATATCAGGTTTGTCAGTTGTTTGACTTTGGACGTTTATTTGAGGAGCTAATAGAGATTGGTGACTTTGGTCCTCCCAGAAGCCCTAATTTCTTACACAGTCTAACAGTTAGCCTCTAAGTCAGTCAGTCAAACAGCCAGTCAGTCAACCAATTCACTTAAACCGAGTGGAGCAAAAGAAGGTTTATAGTTGAAAGTATGTGAAGCACATTTTATTATTTATTAATTATTGTATTATTTTCCATATGAGCAAATGTTGTTTTCTTGATAATTAAATATTTCCCTAAGTTATGAAACCCTTATACTGAAAATATTAATCATGTTTTTAAAAAGTTGTCCAAATGTTTTAAAACATTTAAAATCTATTTTAATATAAAAGAATAATGCATTATTCTTCACATAATAAATATGAAGAAGTACGTTGGCTCAGAAATGGAAAAATAAAAAGCATGCATCAAATTGGATAGCACCTCTTTGACAGTTTGACATAAGGCCAAAAACAAGAGTTTACACTAAATGTTGTTTTTACAATGCAACCGTTAGTGTAATTTGAATGTTTTACCCTAAGCAAACTAAGATGTGAAATTTAATAATCCCTTCTGACAATTTTATAAAAACAGGCTGCCATGCTTAATTGATGACAGGACCCTTCATGTGCCACCTCCGGGCACTTGCTGTAAATTATTGATATGGAGTTCACAGCCTCTATCCATCAGATCTTCAACTGCATCTGTGCCATTAACCTTTGCATTGATCTGAGAGTGGCATCGCCCCAACTAACTGGCTGTCATGTCAGCTTGGCAGCTGGGCTTGGCATGTTGTCTTTCACTCTCACTTGGTCTCCCAAGATCATCTGAACAGATAGGGACAGAATCATGTAGCCAATCACATTGTAATTTTTAGATTGTCCAACTTTTCTCCTGAGATAGTGCCAGAAGGAAATGAGATTTGAAAAAGTATGAACACATCATGCACTAGAAATGTAAGAGTCAAAAGACTTTTAACCACAGCGACCCAGTTTCTAACTTCAACTCCAACTCTATGCTACTTTTTTTGTAATCTGCAAACATATGGACCCTGCAGAGGTTGTTCTCCCCCTTCCTTCCCCCAGTCCACCCTACCACTGTCATCTCTCTCTTCCTCAATACCCTGCCTTCCATAGTTCTCTGAAGAGATTACTCCCAAAGGTGGCTATGCAGTTCCTTACACTGGCTCAATAGGATGTATCAGGATGTTCATCCCTAGAAGCAGGGAGGTTCTGGCATTCCCTGAATTGACTGTTGCATAGTGTTTAGTGAGATATTATTAAGCCTTACCTTTTCTCTAATTCCTTGATTGCAGCTGATATTTATCATACCAGGCCTTACTGGTAATTCTGGGGAGATTCTCCTGAACCACAATACAGTTTGTTGTGGGAAATCATGCGTTGCATACCTGCTAAAAGCCCTTTCACAATTTCTGAAGTTGCCTTTTTTCAGTTTTCCTCATGGATCACATCTGAAATGCCCATTTCTTTTATTTTGTTACTAGAGACCCACGCATGGTGGGGAGGGGGATCCTCAGCACAGCCTGCACCCTCTCGTACTCTGGGACCCCTGGCTCTTAACCGCTCACCTGCTTACCTGCCTGATCACTCCTAACTACTTGCCTGCCTGCCTGATCATCCCTAAGCACTCTGCCTGCCTGATTGCCCCTAACTGCCTCTGCCTCGGCATCCACTGTGGTAGCTTCTTCCAGAGGTAGTTTGGCTGTCTGGTATAATTAGCATATTATGCTTTACTTATTATAGATAAGTAAACTGCTCATACAAAACAATGGCATTATCAGCTGTTTGAGGATATTTATCACCAGGTTTGTTTGATTAATTTCCTTACCTAGAGATTAAGCCATCTAGAATATTAGCAGTGGTTTGAACAAGCAGGAATTTGTCACTTCCTTTGGTAGATCTGATGTTGACTGCTTATACTGCAGTCCTGGCACACATGACTTGCTTAAAGAGGCAGTTATATGTTTGCAAAATAGCAAAGACCTTGGTGTAAGAACTGTGTACTCAATGACAAGTTTAAAATTGGATCTACCATTTTTTAGCTGAATCACTGTGGCTAAATTACTTACTTTCTTTAATCTCCTTCATCTTCACCATTGTAAAGGTAAAACTATCCCTAATCGGTTTGGTTCAGTGGATAGAGTGTCTGCCTGTGGACTGAAGGGCCCCAGGTTCAATTTCTCATCAAGGGCACATGCCAGGGTTGTGGGCTCAATGCCCAGTAGGGGGTGTGCAAAAGGCAGCCAATCAATGGTTCTCTCTTATCGTCTATGTTTCTGTCTCTCCCTCTCCCTTTCTCTCTGAAATCTATAAAAATAATATTTGGGGGGGGGGGAGGATGGAAAGTAAAACTATCAAATAAACTCTAAAGAGTTGTAAAACTTAAGAATGATATAATTTATAAAAATGTTTACTAAGTGTATGATAAGCACTCAATAAATGGTAACAGCTCTGATTGGCGTGACATTGAACAAGAATAAGTGTCAAGTAAATGTATACAATTCCATGCTACTTTTCATACTGCAAAAAATAAAAAAAATCCAATTAAAGAAACCATTGTGGGGGCTTAGTTTGAAAGTTTAGTGTTCTTGTAGGGAGAAAAACTTTGCCCTTCTTCCCTTCTAGGTTCTTTGGCTGTCCTAATAATTACATTGATGTAAGACAGATTAATAGGGAAAATCAATTTTTGGATGTACAGAAATCTCACAAAAGACACAAGAGGCTTTCTAACAGTTGGGCAATTTAGGCTTATCCCTTAGCGGAAGGATAGAATCTGGGACTTCAAAAAGGAGGAAGATGATTCACAGGAAGATGGGAAGAGCAAATGTTTGGTAACCAAATGTTGGCTATACCATGCACATAAGTTTTTCTGATCTTATCTCTAGTAATAGCTCTGTTCCTAGCACAGGCTCCATATCTAAATTCATTTAGGCAGTTAAGGGAGAAGTAAATCTGTTCTTGAGTCTGTTGGGCCTTGATTGTCTTCAGCTGGAAATAATTCACATGACAAAATGGCACTTCTGGGATAGCCTGACCAGAACACCACCACTCTAATGAAAAAAAAAAAAATGAAGGCAAGATTCATCCTTGGGTAATTTTAAGCTAAAGTCATTCTAAAATTTAATTCACTAAGTGGTGTCATCATTGTGCCAGGAAATATGCAAACATCATAAATAAAAAATTAAGGATGATTTAATGAGATAAGCATATTCTTTGAACATGTACCTGTGAAAGCCTGAATGCTAAAATGTACATAGAGTTATTCAGACAAGAAATGATGAGATAAATTATGAGAAAATTTGCATAAATTACCCTGGTGAAAAAAAAGGAGAGATGGACTACCATATATAATTTTATAGATATTAACTTTAGAAAACCTGTAATTATAAATTGTTGCACTGTCTATTTGAAATGTATATAATTTTTTTAAAAAGCTACATAAGCTACTTGTCAGTTTTATAATCCAGGAATATCCTTCTCTAGGACCTGGGGACCATCTTTTTGAAATACAATCATCAAGGAAGACAGCGCCTCTATCTCCCAGTTTCTGTGGTCAAGTAGGAGCCCAACTTTGTCCAAGTTGCAAAATTATCTTCTGTCATAAAGGTAAACATTTAATTTGCTTTAGAGTACATTCAACTAACACAATGGGTCATCTCAAATACCAGGTGAATTTAGAACTGTTTGACAAATGGTGCTGTTAAGTCGTCTTACTTGAACAACAGTCATTGTTTACCATGACAGCGTATATGCAATTGTATCTGCTTGGCCATATAAAAGAGTGAGATTTCTTTTTGCCATTGCAATCTCTTAGTGGATTGCCTATAATGCTCTTCATATTCTGGTTTCTTGCTTATTCAGCAATAAAACTGTTTTCTCTCTCTTCTACCTTTGTGGAGAGGTTTTTCTGGGTTGGTGGAGATTTTGTTTCTAATTATATTTCCCAAACAAAGGTGAACACAGATATCATTCACTCATTAAACTATTTATTATAAATATTTCTCTCTTTTCCGAGTCCAGTGCGGCTAGAGAGTTGTCCAGTTACTGAGTAAGGGAGGCTGGGGATTGAGAAAAATGAAAGAAAGAGACAAGATACAGAGATAGAAGTAAAAAGCTGGGGCCAGGTGGGATCGCTGCCTTCTTCTGATGGAAGAGACAGTGACCCAGAGCCGATGTAGCCTGTTTATTTTATACCCCCAAATCCCAGGAAGCTTTCTACTGGGTCCTGGTTCTGGGCTGGATTTACATAATAAAACCCACCCTCTGGCACCTGGGCTGAAATGAAGGTCAAGCTGATAACACTTCTTCCTTTTGGCAGAATGTGTTTCCAGGGCATGGCTCTGCCAACCACCCTGGATTCAGCTGACAATTTATAAAGAAATGCCATGTGCCTTCCCAGGTGCTCTCTACAATTTATAATTTTAAATATTATTTCAACATTGTTCTAAAATCTATTAAAAATAAATTAAATAAAAATCTCCATACATGTACATATATTAGGTAAAATCATTTGATACTGTTGTAAGTGAAAAACAGTAGATTAAATATGTTACAAATTATTGAGTATGGTAGTACTGATTGTGTCAGTATGGAAAAATGTGTAGAAGAATCTACATCAAACTATTAACATCAACTCATTTGTTGATGTTAATTACATTTTGTGTTATATATCCTCATATTTTTAAATTTGTTGAAGTACATTTGTATTAGTGTTTTTCTTATTTTACAAAGTACAAATTGATTAGAAAAGATGCTAATTGGATTTACTATGTAAACATTATTAATCACAGCAGGACAATTGTGTAATATAAATATTTGTTAAAGGAAAAATGCATGAGTGACTGAATGAATGAATGATTATATCCAGAGGATATTTTATTTTGTTTTTGAACAATGAAGATCTGAAGCTAAACTGGAGTGAGTTGACAGGTGTTTGGAGGAGGAGAGGAGAAGCAGTATAACTAAATATCTTTTTTGAAAAGTTGTGAGTTTCTGGAGCACACTTATATGCTTATTAACATCATTGTTGGAGGCAAAGAGGCTGAAGTAGAAAAAAGACCGATTAACTAAAAGCTGCAGATCACTGAGAAAGCAGGGGGAGGTATTGGTCTTGAATTGGTTCATACAGAATTCCACTATTAGAACAGAGAGAGAAGGAAGGCCTGCCTGTGCAGGTCCATTGGCAGAGCTGAAGATTGGGAGGATCTTGGTTGGTGATAATTTCTCTGTTTCTGTGAAGCATGGAGATGAGATATGCTGCATCTGCCTTCAGTGCTGCAATGGATCTTGCTGAGCCAGTATGTATCTGCATAAGCTTTCAGAGTTACCACTTTTAGTTCTCATTTATATGTCCAGCTAGGTACTCATTCTGAAGCATGGTCATTGTGCCCAGTGGCCTGGGGCAGATGGTTTTTCATCCCTAGTTAGTCATTCCATGCCAAATAAGCTTTTTCCATCCTGACAATCCTGGAGTTGATCACAGAGAACTAGCACATTCTCTCATTTTCTCTTGGTGAGATCCTTTTTGGGGTCCTGTGTTCCTTTGCTAAGTCAGGACCCCCAAAGGGCTTTAAAAAGAATGAGATGAATTCTAAATGCCTCTTCTTTCATAGGGGGGTTCAGCCTAGGAAACCTCAAACAGTAAATAGCTTAATAAAGGGGATTTAAAAAAATCCAGGAAAGAAGATATTAGGAGACCACAGTACCATTTCGGAAATCAGGAAGTGCTCAAATTAGAGGAAACCGCTGTCATTGATTTTGCTGCCCACTGCACTAAAACTGGTAATTCTTTAGAGGACACCAGGAAGCTGCTGCAAAACTCGGTGCTGAAGCCTCAGTAATTGCCAGCCACAGCCAGGAGAATAATAATTGCTTTTGTTTTTCTTACGCCTTCAAAAGTACACCAATTCCTTCATTGGCAGAATCTAAACTAGAACCACACTGGCAGGTATTCTTGAAATTGTAGTTCCCAGGCTTCCAACTTCTATGATAAAAGAACATAGAAGAGGGAAATGGGGCAGGGTAGTCAACACAATTCCACACAATCCAGCACATTACTCACATCTTTTCCAAGGGAGCTGCAGTAGTAGGTGTTCTCTGAGTAGGGTAATGCCAGTTCAGGGGAGATCCTAGTAGAAACCTATGCCAATAAGTTGAAGGTAGTTAAGCATTTATGGGCTGGGTTTTTATGCCTCTAGCTGCCTTTATCACAGCACCTAAGCAGTAGCCCAAGGGCATAGCAAATGAGTGCAGGAGTCATTTATAAGGCTGCCAAGCAGAAACAGAAATGCAATAGTAGTTCATTGCTTTTGCTGACTCCCTTCCAGTTGTTTGGAAGACAAAACAAGGGAAAAGGAAGCACCACTTCAAAGCATCACTAACTAGTTTCATTCAAAATAAGGAACACTTGTCTGTAGCACTGTTATAAGTAATAATTTAGTAAAGACAGTTTGTAAGAAAGTTCAAGATTAAAATGTATAGATAATATTGCCTTGAAGATTTTAACTTAAAAGCAACATTGTGAACTAACATTGCAAAAGAAAGCAGAAATTTAAGAAAGTTTGAGAAGGATGAAAACTCTAAAAACGTAATATCTTCACTCAGGATACTTTACCATATAGTTCACAAGGAACAGTTACAGTTAAATTTAGTAGTGAGACCTTAGAGTACCATAAAAAATCAGTGAATTTTATGAAAGCATGATCAACCCCTTCAATTTTATGAAATGCCAAAAACTTTATTTTTATTTCTGGATTTAAATCTGAATGTCTTACATATCCTGCCACTTTAATTCTTCCACAAGGATATTGGCAAGCATATCAAACAACTATCTTGCTGTGTAGGAGCCTTATTTTATTTCTGTTTTGGGAAATATCCATATTCTAAGATGATAGTGGTCATAAGAGGATCATTAGTTGCTTAAATTGAGACTTATCAAAAAAATGGAAAACTTAAAACATATTCTTTAGACTTAGGAGAAACTTAAATTTAAAAGGTTAAGCTTAGAAATGTTTGAACTTCTATCTTAGTAAAATACACAGTTTAAGACTGCTGAAATACAACACATGGCAATGGCAAAATAAAAGTCTCTGAATGTCTCACTTCTTTTGTTCTCACAGTTGAATAAATTTTCCATTTAAAAAAATTATTTTGCAGTCTAAGAAATGTGAAATCTGGGCTTTAATAAAACATAATTTCTAACTTTATTGAGGTAAGAAGGACCTTCTCCAAAACTGAGAATTGTTCTCAAATATTTACCCAGGGATTTTATAATTTAAAATCAAGTGCAATTTAATATGCTATCTATGATATGTGATGTATCATATATATCAGACAATTATATCCTATATATATATCACACAATTATATATATATATATATATATATATATATATATATATATAGCTCATTCTTTTTTTTAAAAGATTTAGCAGTAGTACTCAAAGATAAAATACCACATGATTTTGCTTATAAGTGGAATTTTAAAATAAAACAAACCAAACACACAAACAACAAAACAAAAGAGAGTGATAGAGACAAAGGACAATCTGAAGGCTGACAGAGGGGTGGGAGGTAAAGGGAAGGGGTGCAAAAAATGAAGGGAAATATAGTCAATAATAGTGTGATAACTTCACATAGTGACAGGTAGTTACTAGTCTTAGTGTGGTGAGCATGTCATAAGATATGTACCGTAAATGTCAAATAACTAAGTTGCACACCTGAAACATATAATATTTCATATGTTAGTGTGGTGAGCATGTCATAAGATACGTAAATGTCAAATAACTAACTTGCACACCTTTAACATATAATATTTCATAGCATAATATAGTATGCTAACCATACTTCAATAAAACAAAACACTCCCACTGAGGAGTAAAGGGTCTCAACACCAATCAGGGCTCTTTAGTCCATAGCTCCATGGCTAGCTGGAGATATCTGATAACAGCTGTGAAAATCAGTGGGGATTCTGTTCACCAGGGAGAGATGGGAGTCTACTAGAGGCACAGGCACCTTTTTAAAGGGCCAATATACAAAATCTCATTCACAGTCATTCACACTGGGCTGTAGCAGAGGGAGGGCTGAAGTAGTGTGAGGAGAGATTGGATTTTGTGATTCTGGGGAGAGAGCCGAAGGGATAGTGGCCAGGATACCTCAGCTGAATCACTATTCTACACAGCTGACGCTGACTTTTTTGTGTGGAGAATGACTCTACATTCAGCATCAGCCTGGGGGAATGCAATTTCCTCACCCTCTGGACTCTCTCTTACGGAACCTATGGAGCTTGTACCCTACAGAGGAGTCAGGTGGCTGGGATGGGGTGCAGAGGTCTGGGTAGACTCTGAGTTTTGTGGCGTTGAGATGGGGACCATTCCTCCCACTTTCCCATGAACCTGATTCATGTCACCTCCTTATGGGAGATCCACTAGCACACTCCCCAGCCTCCTGGTGACCCTGCCCATCAATCTCCTGGTGGGTCCTCTCTGTTGAGGTTTGGGTAAAATGTGGGACAGACTAAGTTGTGTGGCTCTAGGAGAGGGAACACTTCCTACACCTTCCACCCAGCCAGTCTGGCACCTGCTCTTCTCAGGAGCTCCATTACCTACATTCTCCCAACTACCAACAGCCCCACCCTGCTTAGATCAGCTTCTTGGCAGAATCTGGAACACAATGAGCGTAGCTCCAAGGTGGGAGCTATACTTTTTCATTTTATGCCTGAGTAGTGCAGAGTACTCCCTTCAACAGCCACATTTTGTCTATTTGGGCTTGATAAACTCTGCTGGCCTCACCTGGATGACATCCTGAGATTACCCCACCACAAAGGTGTGTGAGCAGCTAGTGGATAGCAGCTGGACTTTACACACCCTGGGACACTTGCTGAGTGGCCTTAGGCACAGCTCTGGCACCAAATTTGAACTTGTATCAGTCTGGAGGTATGGGGGGAGGTAGAAGAGGGTAAAGAGGGGATAAATGGTGATGGAAGGAGACTTGGGTGGTAAATATACAATGCAGATGATGTATTGTAGAATTGTATATCTGAAACCTATATAATTTTATTAACCAATGTCACCCCAATAAATTCAATAAAAAATAATATACTAGAAGGAATAAACAGTAGGTTGGATTTAGCAGGGGATTGGATCAGTGATTTGGAAGAAAAAAGTAGCATAAAACAAAGCAGCAAAAAGAAAAAAATAATTTTAAAAGGATATTTAAGGAACCTTTGGACACACAAAGCATAACAACATCCACATCATAGTGGTATCAGGAGAACAAAGGAGAGTGCAAGTGATTGATAATTTGCTTGAAGAGATAATGATTAAAAATGTTACCAACTTATTAAGAACAAAGAAACACAATTTTGGGAAGCACAGAGAGTCTCATACAAGATTAACCCAAAGAGACCCATCCCAAACACATTTAATTAAAATGACAAAGGTTAAAGAAAAAGAAAATCTTAAAAGCATCAGGAGAAGAGCAGTTAGCTAACTACCAGGGACCTTCCATAAGACTTACTGCTGATGTCTCAAGAAACATTTCAGCCAGAAGGGATTGGCATGATATATTCAAAGTGAGAAAAATCAAGGACCCATAATCAAGACTACTTTACCCAACAAGACTATCATTTAAAATTGAAGGAGAAATATAGAGCTTTTCAGATAAGAAAAAGCTAAAGGAGTACATTACCACCCAGCCAGTATTACAAGAAATGCTAAGGAGTTTCCCTTAAGAAAAGAGGAAACAGAGGGACATAGTTAAAAGAATAAAATGGCAATAAATTAGTACTTATCAATAATCACTTTAAATGCAAATAGCTAAATGATCCAATCAAGACATAAGCAAAGAAGACCCATATATATATGCTGTCTACAAGAGACCCACCTCAGAATGAAAGATACACACAGGTTAAATGTAAGTGGATGGAAAAAAGATAATTCATGTAAATAAAATAAAAAATAAATCTGGGTAGCAATATTTATATTTCACAAAATAGACTTTAAAACAGAGGTTATAATATGAGACAAAGAAGAACTTTACATAATGATAAGGGAGCAATCCAACAAGAGTATATAAACCTTTGTAGACATTTATGCACTAAACATAGGAGTACCTATGTAGATTAAGCAAATCTTGATGGACATAAAGGGAGAGATCAATAGTAAAACAGTTATATTAGGGGATTTTTAACACCCCATTGACTTCAATGGATAGATATTCCCAACAAAAAGTAGTCAACAAGAAAATGGCCATAGAGGTCACACTGGATCAGATGAATTTAATTGCTATCTCCAGAACATTTCACCCCAAAGCAGCAGAGTATACATTCTTTCAAGTGCACAGGGAACATTTTTTAGGATGGACCACATGTTAAGACACAAAACAAGACTCAATAAATTTAAGAAGATTTAAATCATATCAGACATATTCTCTAACCACAATGGTATGAAGCTAGAAATCAACTATAAAAGAAACATGAAAACACACAAAGACATGGAGGCTAAATAACATGTTACTAAATGATAAATGGATTAACTATGAGAATGTGATACATGGAAATGCATAGACATGATGTGACAGTTAAAACAAGTTTGAAGAAGGAAATAAACAGACTGAGAATAGAGGAGCAGAAGAATGTCAAATGAATGAGCAAGAGAACAAAAAAAAATGTTCTGGATGACAAACTTTTTCTTTTCATTTATTTAGAGCTAAGTAATACACAAATCTGCCTCAAGGAACTGTGAAGATTAAATGAAATGAGAATAGAAGAGAACCTACCTGATGCTCAGCTAAAAACAAAAGCAAGAAACCTGTTTCTTGGCCAGTGAGGCTCAGCTGGTAGTACATTGTCCCATGCACTGAAAAGTTTCCAGTTTGATTCCTGGTCAGGGCACATGTCCAGGTTGCCAGTTTGATTCCTGGCTATCTGAGTTGCCTGCATACAGGAAGCAACCAATCAATATTTCTATCTCACATCAATGTTTTTCTCTCTGTCTCCTTCTCCCTTCCTCTTTCTCTAAAATAAAAACATACTAAAAAAAAAACAAAACAAAAAACGAAACAAAACAAAATAAAAAAACCCTGCTTCTGCTGCTAGTGAATGGAGTATTTCAGGTCAGAGTGCCTGTTGGTCACTGGATAAGTGTCTGTCTTATAGGTTAGAGCTCAAGTTTGGGAGGGTTTGTGAATGAGCGGTTCTTGAAAAACAAGGACAGAAATGATGAGACATTGTATAATGACAGGAACATTACTTAGGTTAAAATACAAAATGGCTATTTTAAATATATTTTTTTAATTTTTAAATTATAGTTGACATACAGTAATATATTCTTTTCTGCCCTAACCGGTTTGGCTCAGTGGATAGAGTGTCGGCCTGCGGACTGAAGGGTCCTGGGTTTGATTCCTGTTAAGAGCATGTACCTTGGTTGCGGGCACATCTCCAATAGGAGGTGTGCAAAAGACAGCTGATCCATGTTTCTCTCTCATTGATGTTTCTAACTCTATCCCATTCCTTTCCTCTCTGTAAAAAAAAAAAAAAAAAAAAAGAAATCAACAAAATATATTTTAAAAATAATAATATATTCATTTCAAGTGTAACAACCCAGGGACTGGACATTATATAACTTACTAACTGGTTGTCCTGATAAATCTGGTACCCATCTGACACCATACAGAGTTGACTATACTAGAGGCCCAGTGCATGAATTAGAGCACAGGTGGGGTCCTTTGGCCTGGCCTGGGGCTGTTCTGGGCCAATCGGGGCGGGTTGGCCAGCTGCCTGGGAGGCAGGACCCCAGGAGGTTGGCAGGAGCGGGAGGCTAGCTGGTGTGGGAGTTAGGCTGTGGGAGTGCACTGACTACCAGGGGGCAACTCCTGCATTAAGCATCTTTCCCCTGGTGGTCAGTGCCTCGTCATAGCGACCGGTTGACCAGTCATAATGGTTTTTTAGGCATATATATATATATATATATATATATATATATATATATATATATAGACACCCTATGCTATACTTTATATCCCTATGACTGTTCTGTAGCTACCAATTTGTACTTTGTAATCTTTTCATCTGTTTCATCCATCCCTCTAAACCCCTTCCCATCTGACAATTATCAAAAGCTCGTCTTTATCTAGGAGTCTGTTTATGTTCTTTTTCATTTGTTTGTTTTTTAAGGTTTCACATGTAAGTGAATCCATATGTCATTTGTTTACTCTGTCTGACTTAGTTCACTCAGCACAATATCCTCTAGATCTATCCATATTTTTTTCACATGGGCAAGATTTTATTTTTTTAATTGCTGAGTCATATCCCATTGTATATACGCACCACTTCTTTATTCATCCATTGATGGACACTTAGGTTGCTTCGGTATCTTGGCTACTGTAAATAATGTCACAGTGAACATATGGATGTGTATGTCTTTTCAATTTAGTGTTTTGGGTATCTTCCATAGAAGTGGAATTGCTGGGTCTTTCTTTGTCATATGTTATTCAAGAGGCTTGGTGCATGAAATAAGTGCACTGGGGAGGGGGGTGTCCCTTAACCTACCCTACATTCTCTCCCATCTGGGACCCCTTGGGGGATGTCTGACTGCCGGTTTAAACTGGCAGTCAGACATCCCTCTCACAAACTGGGACTGCTGGCTCCCAACTGCTTGCCTGCCTGCCTGCCTGATTGTCCCTAACCACTTTTGCCTGACAGCCTGATTGATGCCTAACTGCTCCCCTGCTGGCCTGATTGCCCCCAATTGCCCTCCCCTGCAGGCCTGATTGCCCCAACTGCTTTCCTCTACAGGCCTGCTCCCCCTAGCTGCCCTCCTCTACCAGCCTGGTCGCCCCTAACTGCCCTCCCCTGCCAGACATCTTGTTGCGGCCATCTTTTGACTATATGGGGGAAGGCAATCTTGTGCGAGGGTGTGACAGTCAATTTGCGTATTACCTCTTTATTATATAGTATAGCCTTTGTTTGAAGTTGATTTTTGTCTGGCATAAGTATTGCTACTCCAGATTTTTTATACTTGTTTTTATTTGCAAAAAATATATTTTTCCATCTTTTTTTACTTTTAGTCTGTGGGTGTCTTTTGTTCTGAAGTGAGTCTCTTCTGAAATGGGTAATGATTTAAAGCAATAGTTCTTAAACAGAAACCCCCTTATATTCTTCACATTTATTTAGAACTTCAAAAAGCTTTGTTGTCCTAACTAGTTTGGCTCAGTGTCGGCCTGTGGATTGAAGGGTCCCGGGTTCAATTCTGGTCAAGGGCATATGCCCAGGTTGCAGGCTCAATCCCCAAGAGGGGGTGTACAGGAGACAGGCAATTAATGATTCTCTCTCATTATTGATGTTTCTATCTCTCCCTCACCCTTTCTCTCTAAAATCAATGAAAATGTATTTTAAAAAAAGAAAGAAAAAAAAGCTTTGTTAATATGAGTTGCCTATGTCAATATTTATTATATTAAATTTAAAACTGAGAAATGTAAATATCTTCATTGATGACTTCATTTTAGCTTTTCTGTAGCTTATTTAAAAATATATTCTATTTAGAATTGTTTCTGCCAATGACAGAAACAATTCTACATAATTGTTTATATAATTCTATATTATTGTTTATATAATTCTATATAAAATGACAAAAATGTCAGTGCTTACATTTTTTTTGCAAATAACCATAATGTCTGGCTTCTCATATCTGCTCCTGCATTGAAACTATTCTGTTTGAAGTATAATGTTTGATTGAAGTATATAATAAAGGAGTTTCAGTTTTACACAGATATGTACTTAGGAGAGGGAGGAACAATATAATGTTTAAAGTAATTGTGGTTATTGGGGGGGGGATTATACTAAAACATGTTAATTTTTTAAAAAGTTGATTGCAATGAAGAATCTTGATCCATAACAACAAAATATTTCATAACAAGAGTGTGATATTGCACCTTAATTACCCTTTACACATGTGTAATTTGTAGCAGTATTCATTGGCTATTTAGAAAAATATTGGTTAACATATGTATGTCTTCCAAAAATTGACAATTTTTTATCACATTTGTTAATATCACTGATGTTCTTATCAGAATAGTACTTGAGTGTTGGGAAAGTGTCAAGTTCACAGCGGCAGACCTACATTTTCCAAAATTCAAATATTTCCTTCAAAGCTTGAAATTTATCATTGCAACAAATATTGTCAGTTGTTTCCCTTAAAATGACAGATTGATTTTATTAATTTAAAAAAGTCTGTCAAAACATGTCTGATTAATTACAGTATGTCTGTCAATTTTGTTTTCAAGTAAAAATAGTGTTTCACTAAAAAGGCAGCCAGTAGAGCTAGCACCTAAAAGAAATAACAGCTTGCCTTGTGTGGCTCAGTAGTTGAGCGTCAAGCTATGAACTAGGAGGTCACAGTTTGATTCCCAGTCAGGGTACATGCCCAGGTTTCAGTTGTGGGCCTAATCCCTAGTAGGGGCTGTGCAGGAGGCAGCCAATCAGTGATTCTCTCTCATTACTGATGTTTCTGTCTCTCTCTCCCTCTCCCTTCTGCTCTGAAATAAATTATACTATATTAAAAAAAAAAAAAGGATTGCACAAAGGCTTTTGAGATAGCAGTCAGACTTCAGAGCATAGCAGAAGCTTTTTTTAAATCTCAATCTCCCATTTTGTCATATAGATTATTAAAGAGGTATTTGTAAAGGTCAATTTTAATTAAAGTAATAATTTACTGCTTTATCAAGAACTCTTATGCGATTTTTTTTTTTAAGTTAGGAGTGCATGGCAATAAAGAATACAATGAATACTTGACTAGTGACATAACGTGGGCTGCTACCTTAATTCCTGTTGAGGAGGTAACATATTACCATCATTGTTTTTGCACCATCATTGTACATGTCACCCCAGTACAAAAGGCAAATTATGCATTGGTATTATTATGAGATAGTTTTGACTTTATTGACCCTTATAATGGTCTTACTGGTTTTTTTTTTTTTTTTTTGGCTCCACAAACCATACTTTGGGAACAACTGAGTTAGGGGACAAGGGGAAAGGAGGAAAATATTATCAGTGTATCACAAATCTCTGTAATGTACTCACATGTGCTAATGGAATGAAACTCTCACACCAAGCCCATCAAAAGAAAGGGCTATTTATTTGGGTTCATCAATCATCCATCCCAATAATCACCAATTCTTGTTCTCAGTAGTAGATATTGTTTTCTAGGTAACTTCCATTTGGATGGATGCTGTTGGAATAGGTGTGATGGTTGTCAATATTTAACCATTGATTCATGATATACTGGTCATATGTTATTCAAGAAAATAACATATTAGTTATTTGAAAAGAAAAACAAGGAGGTTTGCTTTTTTATCAGTTTATCCAAGCAGTGTTTACTGCAGCAGATCTGATTGTTACCAGAATTTCGTCTTTCTTGTGTGTTATTGTTCCTTTTCTGCCATCAGATGCTGGTGTCTATTGCATATTTTCCCTCTCCTCAAAGACTACATTAGAAGCAGGAAGGTTTAATTTTGCATTATTTGTTTGTAACATCTGCTTTATAGAGATAGGAAATAATATTTGTTGACTCAACTATTTTATCTTGCTTAGCGAGATAAAGTTTAGCAATACCCCAAGCTAAAACATTTTTGTATCGTCAGCAGTTACTGACTGGTACAAAGTTATTACTTTTATGTACTCATCACAGTACTTTTAGTTCATGAACCGCTGACATTTGTTTTTCTTATCCCAACTTGAAAAAATTACATACAAACCTGTAAGAACTCTTCTTGGTATGGCAAATAAATTTAGCATTTAATTTCTAGAGGCTGAAAAATGCCTCTTTATCCAAAGCTTGATGCTCTTCATTTTAACCTTTGTAGAGTCTTATTATAATGAGATATTAATTTTGACAGTGGTATCAATCTTTATTTTTTATATTTCAATATATTTTATTTTTCTCTCACCTGCCATTATTTATTGATCTTTATTCTTTATTGATCCCTATAAACAAATTATTTTTGAACCACTTTATGATATAAGTAACTAATTAAATAAATAAAATGAGGTCTAACAATGAGTGCTCATGTGCTATTCTGTTCAAATTCTTTCCCCCCGTTTTTTTCTCTAACGAAAATTTTAATGGCACGAAGAGTCTAATAGTGTGTCTCTCACAATATGTGGCCCTTGAAACCAAAGCAGAAAATGACATTTTGTGGATAATTGCTTGAACAGATAATGAATATATGAAATAATACCACAAGGAACCCTCAGGAATATTAATCCATGGGCATGAAATCCTACTAATTACCAGTCACATAATGATATTTCTTTTATGTGAGAATTAGTAGAGAGAACTAATACATTTAGACAATGGGTCTGGAGGCAATGTAAGCAAGAAACATCTGCATTTTCTTGTAAGAAAGAATAAGGAATGCTTTTAAGAACTATACATTTCATAGAAATTTAGATATCTCTGTAAGCAGATATCTCTCCTTGTCTAAGACTTAAGTAAATTTTAACTTTTAAAAATTTCTGCCTGAGAAAAGGTGTGCAGACAGTTGGAGTGAATCCTAAAATAGTTTTTTTTATTAAAAATAAGACGCCATCATGTGGATGTGGTGAGCATGGCAGCCCATGGGATGGCATTTAGTTTCATTTTCTGTATCTCCTTTCTTGTATTTTCTTTCCTGTATCCTCTACACTGCCAGTATCTTTACAGAGTAGTGCATTCTGGAATATAGTACCTGGGGGAATTAGAAGTTGAGTGAGAAAAAAATTACCATAAAAAGTAGTGAATATCTTCAGAATTTAAGATCCTTTTGTAGATTGACATTCACACATGAAAAACGTATTTATAGAATTCATATGCAAAATCTGAGAATGTTTGAAATGTGTTGACCTCACACAGAATGTAACTTTTTCCTTTTTTATTCATCTTCTTTCAAGGACTAATAATATTCAACATGGAATTATCAGAGCATGCTCATTCTTACTCCATTTTTTCAGGATATGGTCTATTGAGGAAAAACTAAAACCATATAAGATGTAACAGGTTCTTACATTATTATAGAAGTAACTAGAGGTCCAATGCATGAAATTCATGCAAGGGGCTCTGGTCATTCCGGAAGGTTGTTTTGGTCTAATTAGCATATTAGCTCTTTATTACATAGGATAATTGATTATCTCTATGTTTTTTTGCCCTTATTTAGTATTGCTGTTGTACAAAATAGACTTGGAGATTGCCTATGGGAGATTTAGAACAAATATTCCATGGCAATGTTATTTTTTCTTGACTTACTAGAATAAAAAGTGCCCTCCTTGTCACCTGGACTACAAGAAATTTTTTCGAATTTTTTCTATTTTTTCCCCCAGATGTCAAATGATCAAAGAAAAAACAAACAAACCCAGGTACTAAAATTTTAGTCTTAAAATGTTCTGCTGTAAGCACACAATTACCTTCTATAATACAGTTCTAATTTGTAACATTAAGGTTTTTTTTTTTAATGTCAGAATATTGATTTTTATAAAACAATCTTATCAAGTTATATATTACAAATAATAAAATGCACTCATTTTAAGTGTTCAATTCAGTAATTTTATTGAAATTAAAGTGTTATAGCTTAATCATCAAAATCCAATTTCAGAACCTTTCCATGAACCCAAAAAGTTTCCCTGTGCCCATTTTCAGACACCTTTTATTCTCATTTTCCTCCTCAGGAAACCACTAATGTACATTTTGCCTTTAAATATTTGTCCTCTGGATAAATTTGTATATATGCAGTAATACACTATATAATATTGTTTCTGACTTCTTTAGTTAGATTAATGTATCTGAGGTTTATCTATGTTGTAGCATGTATCACCTGTTTGTCTTTTTCATTGCTGACTAGTATTCATTATATGGATATATATTTTTTTGACCTTGATAAATTGGTGTGCACTTGAATTGTTTTCACATTTTGTTTGTAATGAATAACGTTCCTATAGACATTTACATGCAAGTTATTGTGTGGACATATATTTTTATTTCTTTTGTGTAGATACCTAGAAATGGAATAGCTAATGGATTGTATGCTAAATTTATGTTTAACTTTTTAAGAAGCTGGCAAAAGGTTTTCCAAAGTAACTGCATCATTTCACATTACTACTAGCAATTTATGAGGGTTCCAGTTTTCTAAATTCTCGCCAGTCCTCATTATAATATGTTTTTTATTGTAGCCATTCTAGTGGATGTGAAATGATATCTCACTGTGGTTTCAATTTGTGTTTCTCAAATGACCAATGAGGATGAGCATGTTTTCATGTGTTTATTAGACATTCATAAAGTTTTTAAAATGTCAATTCAAATCCCAATTGTCAGTAACTCTGAATGTTGGCAGTAAGGGACAGTTCCTTATTGAATCCATGTTTTAAAGCTTCTTGATAGGCAGCCTACCAGGCTTTTCATAGTAACATATTTCTTTGCTCTGAGTGATGGCAGTGAGCCTTTCTATTTGTTACTATGACAACTTATGCTCATTTTTGCGTACACCAATCAGGGAGTGTTACCTAATTTCTCTTTTGCCATATTCTCCTGAAGAAAGTAGTTTGCATCATTTTGGCAAGATCTTGTTATATAACATTTTAACACCCCCCACCCCTGCCTTGTACAACTGTGATACACATCTCTCTCTCTCTCTCTCTCTCTCTCTCTCTCTCTCTCTCTCACACACACACACACACACACACACACACACACACACACAAACACTCACTCACATATAACAGTGTGGTGATACCACAGGAAAGGGGGTGAGGGTAGATGGCAATAGACAAAGGGGGGATAAATGGGGATGGCAAGAGATATTCCTCTGGGCAATGGGCACACAATGCAGTGTGTCAGTGGTGTTTTGTTGAGTTGTCCAGTTGAAATCTATAAGGTTTTGTGAACCAATGTTACCCCAATAAATTCAATAAAAATGTAAATATTTAAAAGTAAAATAAAAAACCATTTTCCAAATTAGGAATCAACTAAATTATTTGAGAGAGAGAATGCAAGATTTGGACATAAAATAATCTAGTTAAAGGGACAATTTGAGAAGACTTTACTGGGTGATTTTGGTTAAGTTTTTAAGCTTTCTAGATCTCTGAGTTTTTATTTAGCTAAAAAGAATTTTAAGACAATAATTTCAGGCTTGTAAGCACACGTATTTGTTCTGGATTCCTCTGTTTCTACTTTATAGTAAAAGTGCCTTGGAATTTATTGCCAGGATTTCATTTCCTCTAATTTAGCATAATGCATAGCTGAATGTAAAGTATGAACAGATTACTGAAAATATTGCCCTGTTTTCCTGGAAAATATTTTAGAATGATTGAAAGAACTTTCATGACAGGTTATTCATTTCAATACAAAGTTATAATGTAAGTTTATTCATATGAATATTAAGAATAGAATCTGAAAATTAAATAATACATAAAACTAATATATCTTTTTGGCTCTGAAAGCCACAAACTTAAACCATGAATACTGAGTAAATAGATGAAGGCTTACTAAATGAATAAATAAATAAGACAGACACATCATTCATTTGTATTTGTCAAATAATATATTCATGTGGTAAGAAGGCTCTGCCACAAACTTCTCAGTGTGCCACTTTATTCATTCATGCTGGCATGATAGTCAATCATTTTTTGACATATATGACAAGACAAATAAGGAAGTAAAAAGTACTTGCCAAAATACTTAAATTATTCAAATGTTAGGACTTCTACTCACAAAGACATGACACCAGGAACCCTTAATACTGTCAATTTGAAAAATTATTGTATGTCAGTCATAAACTTTGGTTTTACTCCCTGTGGTTATTACGATGTTTAATGTATAATTCAATTTGTGTGGCCAAAATCACTCTCATCTACAGATACTTACCTAATACAGGAACATACAATATAATATACAGATGATATATATTTGTTCACCTGAAGCCTATATAATTTTTTTAAATGTCTCTTATTCTTGAGAAGCCCAGCCAATATTGCATACATTTTATTTTTTTAATATATTTTATTGATTTTGTACAGAGAGGAAGGGAGAGAGATAGAGAGCTAGAAACATCGATGAGAGAGAGTCATCGATCAGCTGCCTCTTGCACACCCCCTACTGGGGATATGCCCACAACCAAGGTACATGCCCTTGACCGGAATCGAACCCTGGACCTTTCAGTCCCCAAGCCGACGCTCTATCCATTGAGCCAAACCAGTTTCGGCTGAAGCCTATATAATTTTATTAATCAACTAGAGGCATGATACGAGGAATTTGTGCAAGAGTAGGCCTTCCTTCCCCTGGCTGCCAACACTGGCTTTTTTCCAGCACCCTGGACCAGGGCTTTCCTCCAGCCACCAGCACCCAGGAACCAAGCTTCCCTCGCAGAAGGAGGCCCTGCCTCTGGTCACAGCCCGCTGGTCGGTGGCCTGGGCCTTCCTCTGTGGGATGATCATGGGGCGATGGCTGGGCCCCCAACCAATTGCATTGCACTTGCCTTGGCTGGCCTGGTGCCAGTGGGTATCAATAGCTTAGTCCCAGATTGTCATCCAAATGGTCACTGTTCAGCCATTTGATTGATTTGCATATTATGCTTTTATTATATAGGATGTCACCCTAATAAATTCAGTAAAAAAATAAATAAAAATTGTACTTTTATTATTGTGTTTAAAAATCTTTATTGTTAAAGGTATTAAATATGTCTCCTCTTCCTCCCCACCCCCACCATTGATCTCTTTTGCCCAGCTCCACCCCTTTTTCACTCAAAAGTTCAGTTGATAAAGGAATTTAGAATGGTGACTAATAGAATTGTGTAGACTTGAGATGCACAATTTTTCCTGGCCTCCTAAAACTGTTTGTGAATGACTCATAAATTATTAAAAATCCAGTTAAATTAGGGTCCATTGTGTTTTATGTTGCTTGAGGTATATGATGATACTTTAGATATTCCAAAATTATAGTTGTCAATTAACAGGATGAAAATAAAAATAACTTTGTTAAATATTGCAGATAATTTTAATGAAAAACAATTTTGATTGATAGTGGAAATAGTTAAAAAGTATTTAGTTTCATAAAAATCTCAATTTTGTTCATAAAAGCTGCTTGGCTATGTACATTTTTATTTTTATTTTTCAATCTTCACAAAATCTTTACAGCCATCTTAACCTATATCTAAATAGGATTAGGATAAATAACATTTTTTATACAGCAATTAGGGTTTCACTCTTAAATTTTTTTCTACCAAAAAATGGTGAAAAGAACAGAAGATTAAATAGAGATTTATTATATTTTTAATTTCTTTAAGGCACATCTAATATTTTTGCCTGCTATGAGAATGGGGCTGTTTACTCTGTTTACTTTATGATAATTTAATTCATATATTTAAGCCCACATTTCTAAATTGGAAAACCATTATTTATGTAGACCAAGAGTTGTATTTTTCTTTCACATTAGAAAATTTTGTTGGACAGTAAGCACTGTGTCAGAGATTTCAGATGCTTTTCTTGCACTGACATAGCAAAGTAACTTAATCAGTTTAATCAATAGTTTATGTTCTTAATATCAATGAGATTGCAGCCAGTCAATGATGTGGCTTGTACTCCAAACCACACACTTATTTAATATATTAGTTTCTCAGACATTAACATGTATGGTGTGGAATAAATATGAGATAAGGAAAATCTCTCCAAGGAGCCGTGTGTGTGTGTGTGTGTGTGTGTGTGTGTGTGTGTGTGTATTTGTGTAAGGGAAATCATATAGTAAATTGAATCTGAAATCAGAAGATTCCATAGTTGGCTCTCCCAGAATATTTGTCCATTGGAAAATCAATTATTCTTTTTAACCTAAGTTTCTTTTTCTATAAGACATAAGATTTGGACTTAGTGATCTCTTTCAACTTCAGTATTCTTTGATTCTTTGTTGACCTCTATCTCTTTAACTTCAGATTGATAAGTCATATTTAAGAGAACAATTAAATCATAAATCCTTACTATTCCATGAAATTAAATGAAGATAGAATAGTTACAAAAACTCTTATTTATTATTTTTAGTATCTATACCATGATTCTAAAAATAGGTATGTGTTTCTTTCTTGTTTATACCACATGTTATTTGGACATTAAAATGAAAATTTTATTTTTAAAAGTAGAAGTATTAAAGACCAAAGCAATTGGTTTGTCCTTTGTATTATGAAAAGAAGATAGGAGCTATTGGAACTGGTAAAATGAACTAGAGTGCAGAGCAGAAAGTAACTGTATACCTCCTGGGAAATATAAACTCTTACTTATGAAGGTTTGATTTTGATACTGAACTCCTTATATAAGATAGATCTCAAAGTTTAAAAAAAAGTATGTCATCCTAGTATGAAATTTTGAAAAATACTTTTATTGATTTTTATTGATGATTAGAAAGAGAGGAAGGGAAAGAAGAGAGAGAGAGAGAGAGAGAGAGAGAGAGAGAGAGAGAGAGAGAGAGAGAGAGAGAGAGAGAGAGAGAGAAACATCAATGTGAGAGCTAACATCTATTACTGTCTCTTGCATGCCCCTTACTGGGGATTGATGATAGAGCCTGAAACCCAGACCTGTGCCCTGACTGGGAATCAAACCAGTCACTTTAGGTGTATAATCCACTGAACACACAGGTCAGGCCATTTAGAAGATTAAAAAGCAATTTCTAGAAGGGGTCCGTGGGGAAAAAAAGGGACATCTGTAATACTTTCAAGCACAAAGATAAATTTTCAAAAGAGCAATTTCTTAAGTTATAGAAAATTGCAGGATTTACCTCAACTCAGCACACATTGTTGGTGCTCTACAGATAATTTTTGAATCAATAAATGTAAAGAAATATACTGTCACTTGGTTAATTGGTAGAGATCTAGTGTTCATGGTCATGATCAAAGAAAAGCCATGAAAATAAAAATTCATTTTGTTTTTAACAGGAGGTTTTCTAAATAAGAATAAATTAGAATAACTGAGGTTACATAGCAAGAAAAATGAGACTACATAAAGTAAAATGAAGAAGATGCTGAGGAAAACTGGCTATCATGCATTCAGTGGGAATGTCAAATACATGATTTTGCTGATTAATAGAGGTAAGCAGTTAAGATTTCAGTGTAATGTAAAAGTGTGTTTTTATTTTTTATATATTTTAAAAGCATTAAGCCTGGTGGGTGTGACTCAGTGGTTGAAGTGTCAACCTATGAATCAGGAAGTTGATGTTCCATTCTCAGTCAGGACACATACCCAGGTTGCAGGCTCCATCCCCAGTTGGGTTGATGTAGGAGGCAGCAGATCAATGATTCTTTCTCATAATTGATGTTTCTCTCTCCCTCTCCCTTCTTCTCAGAAATCAATAAAATATATTAAAAGTAACAAAATAGAAAGTATAACAAATGTAATCAGTATTGATTTACTTAAATCCTAAAGTCAGTTAATGGAGTAGAACAACATTTTTATGAGATGCAAAACTTTCTAATCCCTCCTCACTATTAAAAAACAAAAAACTTCCAAATTTCCACAAACATCTTGCTTTTAGTTAATCAGCATAAGTGGATAAAGTAGCAATTTGTTTTTGGGAAAATGGAGAGATATTTTAGCTCCTTTTCTCATAAAAACAAAACCACAGCAACTTTTCTTTCTTTGATGTATGCATCTTTATAAACATCTCCATCTGTGTCCCCTTCCACTATATTGCTAATTAAATTTTTATTTTCTTACACACTGTAAATGCAGCTGTAATGTCCTAGCTTCTAAAAATGGCTGAAGTAATGTAATTCTTGTTAGAACTCGTTTGATTACAGACTTGCTCACTGCAATTAGGCAACAGCAATTTCTTTTGAGGAAAACAAGAAATATCTTAATTTATGAAAGCCTATTTCAAAATATTTTATTGTTCAGAAAAGATCCTTGCTGAGAATAGTCTTAACAGCCATTGTGTTGCTAAAGAAAGGAAAGGGAAATTATAGTCTATTAATATAAGGAATATTTATAAGATAATCACTTTACCTTCCTCCTAAAAGAAAATTAATAACAAGTAATGTCTATGGACCTGGGATTTTATACACACACACATACACATACCAATGTGTGTATGTATATAATTATTGGATATAATTAATAGATATATTTATTGACTATATTTTACTGCTTATCCAAGAGCTACAAAACCTAGTGAGTTTAAATACTTTTTAGCTCTTAAAGCTATACAGCATTACTAGGGGTTGGGCTCATCAGGGAAGTTCTCTTGATGGTTTAACTTGGGTCTATTCATGCATCTGCAGTTTTGTTGGGCAAAGCAAATCACATGGTCAAGTATAAGGTCAGTGTAGGATGGGACCTTTCAAGGGGGTAAGAATACAGAGATATGGTGACATGCACAAATTAGTGGCCATTATTGCAACAGTTTACTAAAACATAGCATGCTGATAGTAAGCCTATGTGTCTGTCATCTATCATCTATCTATCTATCTATCTATCTATCTATCTATCTATCTATCTATAAATTAATAGTTCCTATCTTTCACAGTACAACCACTGACCCTTGATTGGCAGTTTAACGAAGCTAAGGGCATGATTAAAAAAAAGAAAGAAAGAAAGAAAGAAAAAAGACGTGGCCAGAACAGCATTATATCTATCATATGGCCTTTTTAGTTAGGGTTTTTTATTTTTTGAACTCTTCCTTTTTAATTACTAATTTATCTATTTGTTTTTAATCTGAATATATGTATGATTTTGCTAAATGTAGTTGCAAACAGACCCCAAAGTCACCCCAACTTCCCAATGATTCTCTCTTGCTAGTTTTCATGCCTTGTATAATCCTCTTGTGATTTGCTTCTAATGTGCAATCTAGAGAGAAGGGATGTTATTCCCACCATTATATTATATTTTACAAGACCCTGTCTTGCTGGCGGTCTTGTTCCCCCTCTGTTGATGGCCTTGACTAAGTAAACTGCTGTGTTGTAACTGCCCATGGAAAGAGCCAACATGTCAGGGAACTGGGGGTGACTTCTAGGAGCTGAGGGTGGCCTCTGGATGTCAGCAGCAGGAAAACAGGGCCACCAGTCTGAGCTTGGAAGGTGATTCATCCCCATTCCTGTCTCCAGATGAAAATGAAGCCCCAGTGGACACCTGAAATGTAGCTTTATGAGACCTTGTCAGAGGAGCCAGTTAAGTTGTGCCTAGACAAAGAAACAGTGAGATAATAAATGTGTGTTGTTTTACCTCACTAAGATCTTGTAATTTGTTATGCTGAAATAGAAACTAATGCAAAGACAAATATCCACTTCATTTAACATCCACATTGAAAAAAAAAAAAGTTTAAATGTGGCCTTGGTTGTTTTGTTTATGGTTAATTTTTTACTTAAAGTCAATCAAAAAAGCAATAGCTTTATGATTTGTGAGTGAAAGGAAATATACGCATATTTTAATTACAAATTTTCCAGACTCTGTCAACATATTTTCATATATTATGCTTCAGATGAGGGCAGAAATCCCACTTAATTAGTGTTCAAAATAGAAGACTTTGTCAAAACAATTTAAAAATTATTTCCTCATTGTGTTCAGTATTTATCCCTGAAATGACATATGTGGTTATAACTGCATTTCTTCCAAAATAGTGGTAAACAATCACTTTCATTTTTATTGTACAAAGTACAGTTAATTTACAGTGGCTAATTTTTCCAAGTTAATTATGCCTTTAATATGAAATCATTCTAAATATATCCAAAGTCCTTCATGTTTTATGTTAAGGATATGTTTTCATTCAACTATGCAAAGGTGAATTCAATGAAAAAAAGCACTGCAGCCAGTTGTTGCTATTTGAGGGACATAGGAAAGGAAAAATTTAATACTAAGAGTTCATATATTGAAGTTCGTTATAGAATAATATTTGAACATTTTAGCTTATCAAAATATATTGATTGTAAATAAGAAGTTCTTTTTTTCCTGGTACACAATTATTGTAACATAATTTTAGTTAGGCACTATGTTCATTTTTATGTTGTAGGAAATAAATATAAGCTAATGAAAGATAATTTCAATGTGATTTTCTCATTGAAGTACTCTATACACCTAAAGTTAATCCTATCATGATAATTTTAATAAGTTAGAAGCCACATTGAAATTCAAGGAAAATATTTGTGAGGGAAAGGCAACAATATTATTAGGATTAGTATTGCAAATATCTTCCAGTTATTCTTTCCTTTAAATATTTCTTTTTCTTTTTCTACTTTTCAAAATCAGTGTTTATTTTGAAAAGTTATATATACTCTCATATAGTAAAGTGGAGTGGTATGCAATGCTACATCTTTTTAAATGGAAAAAAATATGTTGTGTTCCAATTATTTTGAAGAAATAAATAGAATTGATGAAAAGACAGTAAAAAACAGCCTTAGAACTATGTGAATAGAATACAAGATTTATTTATTTATCCCTCTATTTAATTATTCTTAGCAGTTAATTATTTTAGGTTGTATAGTTTGATACTTTTCTTTTCCCTTTAAAGGTATGATTTTACTATTGATATATGTATATATATAATAAAATGATTACTTAATAACCAAGTTAATTAATACATCCATCACCTCACATAATTATCACTTTTTGTGTGGTGAGTACACTGAAAATATACTTTCTTTGCAAACTTCAAGTATACAATATAGTATTATTAATCATGATACTTTCTCATTTTCTAAATGAAAATTTATATACTTTAACCAACATCTTCTCATTTCTCCTCTCCCAAGGCTCAGGATCCACCATTCTACTCTCTGGTTCTTAGAGTCCCACCCTTTTATTCAGATTCTGCAAACAAGTGAAATCATACATCGTTTGTCTTTCTGTGTCTGGCTTATTTCACTTAACCTTGTGTCCTCCAGGTTTAACCATGTTGTCACAAATAAAATGATTTTATTCTTACTTATGGTTGAACAATATTTTATTATATAATATACGCTATTTTATTTATTCATCTGTCAGTGAACACTTACTATGTTTTCATATTTTGGCCATCGTAAATAATATTACCATGAACATGGGAGTTCAGACATTGATTTCATTTTTTCCGGATATACAGACATATTTGGAATTACTGGATCATATCATATTTCTTTTTTTTTTAATTGTGAGGACCCTCCATAATGCCAGGTGATAGGGCTGCTTGATACTCTGCCACTTAATTGAGATTGGTGGGCCTACCTCCAGGGTTAAGGCAGGTGTGTCTCCTGGGAGGTCCCTAAGTGAGCAGCAGTGTTCTTGGCCTTACATGAGGGGAGGTGGACCCAAATTACGGGATTGTGTCAAGATCTGCAGTTTGACTGTAGTCAGAGAGATCAGCCTCAGGGTATGGATGTGTGTGTCTCTTAGCAGGACCCTAGTATGACTAGAAGGTTAGAGTGGCTGAAGTCATGCATTGGACCACTTCAAAATCTAAAGTTGTGACCCAGAGCTTGTGTGTGTGACACTAATTGGGTTCCTTAGCAGATGATGCTGGTGGCAGGTCCAAGGCCAAACAGGGCTATAGCTGAATTCACACAGGGATAGGGCTACTTCTGGTTTTACAGCTGGGATGACAATCAATGATACTTTCTCCTGGCCATGGGTTTGCTTTCTCAAAATGGCTCTCCTTGATCTTGGGCTCCAGTGAGGTTTCACCATCTCCTACATGGATTTCAAAGCATCCACAAAGTCATTTTTGCCTATGGATGTCTATCAAATTATTGTTGCCAAGGGAAGACACAAGCCAGGGGTTTTCTATTCTATTATCACACATCATCCAGGTTTTTATGGTTGGGGATGACAATCCCTCAGAATGAAACAGGTACTTCAGTGCTGCCCATTTCCTTAGTATTGTTTAAGGATAATAGTTAAGGTTATATTGTTAAGGTAGAACATAACAAAGGGAAAGTAAGTAAGGTGATTAGGATGAAAATACATATTTTTTCCAAAGGACTTTATGATGTTACCTAGAAACTAAGCTGCCTACAAACAAAGCACAGTAATGAATAACATCAAAATGTTGTGGCAGGAAGAAGTCTTCCTGGGAGTAAGAATTCGCCAGTGTCACTTTGCATTTCTCCAAAGCCTACAGAAGAAAATGCATGATTACATTACATACACCATTCCACATTTTCATGCATTTTTCTAGGTCATTTACATGAGGAGAGATTTCAGTAAAGGCAAATATATCTCATTTAATTTAGGATGTCAAGATAGTGTGCTATTTTTGCAGTTGAGATAATATCAGTAGGATAACACAATTCAATACTTGATTAGTATCATTTTCTCAAGCTCAAGGGATGTAAAGTGTGAGTATTACAAAATCCATTGCAGAAAAGCAAGACAAAAAGGAAAACTATATATAAAAAAGTATTCAAGTTTCAAGGAATTATAATAAATTGCACCATTTAAAATCCACCATTTTCATTAAAAAATACTACAAAACTCTGAAAAGGTAAAGCACTTAAGAACAAACAATAACACCTTTTAAAATGAAAGTATTTATATTAAAATATTGAGTATCAATGGTGCTGTAATGTCTTTCCAAACAATCTTTTTCAGATGAATGGAATTCATTAACACTTGAGTGATTTAAATAAGTTTAGATTTCTTAGAATATATGAAAAGAAAGAGAATTTAGAAATGATCAAATGAACTTTTCTTATTCTATCAGTAAACTTAGGCCAAGGATGCTTGATTATTCATTCTTAACTACTAATGATGGCAGTCAGAAGAAGGGTCCTAGATGCCTGACTTGAACTCTATGTTCTTAATCTATATTATGCAGTAGTAATTATTTAATGCATCATCTTATGTAAAAATTGACTATTTTATAGCTCCTGTATAATAAAGAGGTAATATGCAAACGGTTGTTATTATCATTGTGCCCTTGCGTCAGGGCCAGGGGACCTGAGACCATGCCTATCCCAGTGCCAGGCTGGGGAACCTGATGCTGTGCCCCCTGCCTGGTGGGGCTTGATGGGGGACCTGAGACCATGATCCCTGCCCTGCGAGGCTTAATGGGGTGGGGCTGACTGGGCCTTGGTCTCATGTGATATCGAGACACACATGGTTATTGGGCACTTGACTCTGGGCCCTGTGATGCACCCCAGACTCTGACAGGAGGGATATTTTTATATACATTTTACTAGTTTTCGTTCATCTTTGACACTTATATTATAGAGAAAGGGCAAATAGCAATATTAAAATATTTCCTCCAATTAATTACCTTTTAATGTGCACAAATTCTGTGCACCAGGCCTCTAGGGTGCTTATAAAAATTTTTTTCTATACAATTGTTGAAATTCAAGAACAAATACATAATAAATATTATTTACAACTTTTATCAGCTTTTAGATTAGGCAGTTTCTTTAAACTAGTTCATATGTGCTTTTCCAAGTAGCTGCCAGAGGATCTCAGTGGTTGTGTCAAACTATGAACCAGAAGGTCACAGTTCAATTTCAGGTCAGGTACATGCCCAGGTTGCAGGTTCTATCCCCAGTAGGGGGTATGAAGGAGCCAGCCAATCAGTGATTCTCTCTCATCATTGATGTTTCTATCTCTTTCTCCCTCTCCCTTCCTCTCTGAAATCAATAAAAATATATGTTTTTTTTAAAAGAGGTAAATATAGCCATCTGTAAAAATGGATAAAAACAATGTGAACATAAAATACTGTCCTCCCTTCTACAATTATGAATGAGCTTCTCTTATATGTTCTCTTTAGCATGTGTATGTGTTGATATTGGTGTGCATATGTTGAACAGGAAAATGGTGAGCAGAGTAACACCTAATAAGTAGTAAAACTGTCATTCTCTCTGGAATCGAGGAAATCTTACACATTTGGAGAGTTATTGTGTGAAATGTGGCCCCAAGTTTCTCCTTTTAACTCACTACATTTGTTCATTCTATACCTTAATAATCTCCTCAGTAAAATCTATAATAATAAAGAGCTAATATGCTAATTAGCTCTTCAGACAGCAGAAGGACCTTCTGGAATTACCAGTGAGCGGGGCCGCAGGGCTGCAAGTCACAGCAAGACAACCAAGGTCACCAGGGTAGAGCCCCTTGCATGGATTTTGTGCATCTGGCCTTTAGTGTTCAATAAGTCTTTGTCCTCCTGCTTCTTATACCTTTCAAATATTTGTATGATTTTATCATCTTACCTTTTAGTCATCCTCTTGCACAGTTATAGAGACTTTGATTCTTTAATCTTCTTTCCTAAGTCAAGACCTATAATCCCTAAATAATTTCTGCTATGCCTTTCTGAACTTCCTATATATGTCTTATCAGCAGTGCTCTGGAACTGAGATGTCTAAAACCAAGTCTTTAATAGTTAGTATAAATGAATAAGTACAACAAACCTGGTTTCCAGGCTCTCTGCATCAGAAAATAAAGGTTATATTTTTTATCTCTCCACTATTCTCTGAGCACAGAAGGACTTTAGTGTCCTTCTTGATAAGTGGGAGAATCTGCAGTGGTAAGAGGCAAACTTTTCTTTTTTCCTTTTCTGTATCTTATTCCCTCTGCTGTATTTCTCATCAAAGTTATTCATGCTTTCTGGTTCTAATCTGAACATCCGTGTTGAAGTTTATTCAAATTCCACTTCTCCTTTTCCTGTTATTTAGCACTATTTTAAATTTTACTCGATTCAACTATTTTATAAGATAGTACCCAACTATATCTAATAAAGTGTGGAATATGGGAAAGTTCAGAATAGAAAAGGCAAGTGTCTTAAAGGAGTAAAATCTAATTACACTTAGATATAAAGCACATTAGAAAGCAGTTAACATACAATCTTATATTAGTTCCAGGTGTAAACCTTAGTGATTAGACATTATATAATTTTCTAAGTGGCCATCCTTAAATCTAATACCTGTCTGACTCCATACAGAGTTCTCAGAATATTATTGACTATGTTTTCTTATGCTGTTCTTTATATCCCCATGAGTATTCTGTAACAAACAATTTGTACTTCTTATCCCTTCACCTTTTTCACCATCTCCCCAAACCCCCTCCCATCTGGCTTTGTAGGATTGGTTCCTCAGTTGTAGTTACAGCCAGTACTCAGAGCTGACTGGCCTGGGGGTCAGTTCCTCCCAGTGATTCCAGTAGCAATCAGGGTTCAATTACAGCAGTGCCTTCAATTTTAAAATTTCTTTTTTTGAAGTCTACAATTGGAAAAAGAAGAGATGAAGTTTTCTTTTTTTAAAAATTAATTCTTTTATCCCAGTCTGAATATCAGCTCTGATTTCTACAATTTTCATTAGCCTCATACCCAAGATACATTATGTCATTTGATTTAGAGTCTTTATTCTTTCTGACCTGTAGTCAAATTCTTTCTACACTTTGAGTCTAGTTCTCTAAGAGACATCAATATCTTTGCTTGAAAATTAGCCTTTTCCCCCACTATTTTCATATCCTAGACATTGTTCATCATCTAATCTCTAAATCAAAGGAAAAAGTCACCAAACTTTGAATTCAGTGGTGAACTGAAAATCTAGGACTTCTTCCTTAAGTACTGTCTTAGAAATAGAATAGTTAACATTTCTTATAGTTGTCCAATAGACTTTGACTGCCAATCAGTTCTAAAGCACACAAATAGTTTCTGCAATGATGGGATTATTTTTGTAATATGCTGAGAAATGAATGTAGTCAATATATACATGAGCCTACTTGTTATTATTTCAGATGCCTTAATTTACTTCAGGCAATTATGTCAATCAAACTGAAACAGGGTTTTATACATTTTGTTTAACATAGAAGAATGAATAATTCCTTCAAGACCAATGATATGTGGTTGTTATTTTTAATGACTTAAGCTTATTTTGAGAAGGTTGAACCAACTTTTTTTTAAAAAACCATGGTCTGTAGCAGAAGCTATAAATATACTTTGTAATTCACATACTTTATAGACCATGGCATACACACACACACATGCACACACACACCATCTTACATATACACACAGATACACAATGAGTTAAAAATTCAAGCAGGCAGGGCATGCATCAGGTAATTAGGACTAATATGTTGTTTGGAATTAAAGTCGAATCCTTTTAATTGGCACATCTCAGTGGGAATAGAAATACAAACTTGTAATTAGGTGATTGGACTGATTATCAAAGCTTCCTAGGCATAGATTGTGCAGAGAGGGTATTTTTTTCTTTTGCCATGAGTTTCTCAAACAACTATTGCATGATATAGGGGATGAATTGAATAGACATCACAGAGCTTTGATGCTGTCTAAGAGGAATAAATCTATACAGAGTAAATAATATAAGAGCCAAAACTATTTCACAACTTTATGTAAGTGTATGTTATTTTAGTGACATAATCATATATATATGTATATGTATGTATGTATGTATGTATTCATATATACTAAATCCTCTGCCAATTAAGCAATTTGAAATAGATTTATCATAATTATGCACCCAGCAACTTTTTAAGGATTTTAACCATATTACTGGGGGGGGGGGGGGGAGGCATGTTGAAAGAGGTCAGTAAGCAAGAATGATAATTCTTTTTTTAAATCAAATATAAAAGCCTAAGGGGGAAAGCCCCTCTAAAGTTAAAAGCTGTAAACAATCAGTTAGTCACTATGAATTTTTTATGAATGTTTTATGTGGTTATTTAACAACATGTTATTGTAATTTTCTTTTCCTCATGCTGCTCTCTGTGTTCCTGATTGGGAAAATTGGAGCTTCAACAGATAAAGAAGTCATCTAATACATATTGTGACATATCAGCCCAAAATAATTCGCTGAAGATCACGTAGGCACTCTTAATTAGGAATTGTAGTAAAACAAAGAGGTCTGGGCACACAATCCTGTACTTAAGAAAAGAAAATGGGTTTTAAGTAACAGTAATAGTTCACATAATATCTTAAAGAATATGTTGAAATATTTAAGAGAATAAACGATACCAAGCACTGTATAAAACTCATTTACATTTAATTCCAGTGTAAAGAATTGATTTTTGTGTTCCCAAAGTGCTATTTAGACATCCTATTTCATGTGTGTGTGTGTGTGTGTGTACTCAAACTACACTTCCAGCAAATAATTAAAGTTCTATGACCTATAGCAAAGTGGAATAATGAAAACATAAAAGACAAAGTTAAAATATGTGAGTAGAAGCTATATTTTTGTCAAATATGGTGAGGGGTAGTATCATCATTTTCAAGAAACAACAAAGTTTCATCTTTATACAATGGAGTACAATGTGGCTGTGAAAAAGCAGGATTTGTTACCCTTTGAGACAGCATGGAGGAACCCGGAGAGCATTATGTGAAATAACGCAGTCACAGAAAGACAAGCATCACATGTTCTAATGAAAAAAAATAAACTGATGAGCAAAATAGGTCCAGAGACATTGAAGCATGCAACAGACTGATTGATGTATTTCAGAGGGAGCCAGTGGCGACGGCGTGGAGGTGGGGGACTGTGAAGAGATTAACCAAAGAATTTATATGCATATATGCCTAACACATGGACACAGAGAATAGTATGGTGAAGGCCTGGCGCAGGAGGCAGGCTTGGGCTAGAAGGGGTCAGTGGGGGAGAAGGGGGACATCTGAAATACTTTCAACAATAAAGTTAAATAAAAAACACACATACCCACACAAAGGGCTCACTTTTCAAAATGGAAAACAAAACACAACAAAAAACCCCACAAAAAACAGAAAACAAAGGGAAATAAAAAGTCTTATTTATTGCATTTATACAACATAGACAGGTGTTCTAGGTGTGATAGGTGCTACCTCACCCCCAATCTTTCACATTAGCTCTCTAAGTAGTCAAAGACTGTACTGCGAAGATTGTTTGTTGATATTGTATAATGGAAATCTGGCTCAATAATGCTTTGTGTAATACTCTCTACTCCTTGGAAACAGTGTTAATAGACATAACAGTAAAACATACAGATGAACTTTGACTGTTTTTGGGGGTTAAAAGGTCACCTCAGGAAAGGATAATTATTCTCTATTACTGTTCAAACAAGAATGCACTTCACTGAAGACTCTGGAAGGACACAGTGTCTTATTAGAAGATTAGTTTACATTATACGCTGAAAAGAACAGCTTGTAAAGTGTGATTCATGCTCTGAAACAGCACACTAAAGATAACTTCTCCCTTGTCTAGTCTGTAATAATGAAAATAACCAAGAAACTGTATCCTAGACTTTATAGGTCCATAAACATATACAAAATTAGGTCACCCTATGCCACCATTGTCACTTCCCATTCATATTTACTATGGTTATTCCCTTCATCCAGGAACACATTGTATTAAAGAATGAATAGGATCAGCTGTTAAGTGTGCAGAAATGCATTCTCATTTCCAGAATGAACAAGGTATCAAGCACCAAACCATATAAGAAAATAAGAAGAGAAATTAGCAATCAAATATGCTCTGTGAATTTAATCTATAATTTATCTTTTGATTTGTTCAGTGTAAGGATATTTGCCCAGTTAATGTAATTACTCAAGGGTAACAATTAAAAGATACTAAAATATTTAGTGAGCTATCAAAATAACCTAAAAAATGTGAACAACAATATTCCTTATCAGTCAGGGTAATGTAATGGAAGAATAGTGGTCCATTTATTATTATAATTGATATAATTATCAATGTATATATTATATAGAATTCTGGAGGAGGAAATTTAAAGTATTCTATTCTGTAAAATTTTAACATTCTAAAGATATTATTAATATGGAAGAGGATATTAAGGAGGTTAAACATTTTTGTGTTGGGTTCAGTTATTATTTCATTTAAATGTGAAACTATCATAGATGGTTTAGGATGGGAAGATGTAACAGTTTGTTTCAGTACCACCCCAGGTCTGTGCTGTCCTGCCTTGCTGTCCTGCCAAAGCTGTCTTGACAATGGCTTAGGGTGACAGCCATTTTGCTGCAGCTGCTGCTACATCCTGCTGGATACTGGGGAAGAGGGGCCACTGCTCTATTAGCTCTGAGTACCTCCCAGATCTGGTCACAGTGTCTTGCCTTCCATCCGGGCTTCTGCCTCTGGACCGCCTTGAGGCCGGTACAGCTTCATATATGGACACTTTGGAATTGGTGTTGAGTTGACACCTCCTGGAATAAAATGTGACAATAAAATTTGGGAGAGGATCCATCCTGTCTTCTATCACTTGTTAAGCAGCTGTGGTCAACTCAGCTATGTACTCTTTCCTTCTCTGTATCATTTCTCTTTTCTTAATTCTGTGTAACTTAATTCTGGGATTGCACTCACCAATGGTGTTTGCATATAAAACTTTGCTTTAAATGCTGTATTTTAAAGCATTCAGATTAAATAAGATGATAAACATTGGTGGCACTGAAAAGAATTGTGAAACTTACAAAGTATGGGTCAGGGAGGAAAAGGGAATGAAGAGAATCAGGTTCAATCCAAAAAACATAAAGAAGTATCAACAAAAACGTAAAATAAGTAGTAAAAACATAAAACAGAAGGATGCCAAACAACATTATCGATTAATGATGTTTCTAAAGGTATCATAAAGTTTTCCTTCAGGCTTTCAGATTGTGCTAATTACACAAAATCCAGTTTCAGAGGTTCTAATAGAAACATCGAAATCCCAGTAATGGTACAAATAAATGGATGGATGAAAATGTTTCAGGCAATTGCAAGCTGACAAAAAAAGCAGGAATCAATTAAAACTTAAAAATAAAATTTAATTCAAAATTAAAAAAATATTAATTGGGACTTAATTAAGAGGGAGGGCATTAGACTGGCGTGTCTAATATCTTAGCCTGAATAGGCAAATCAAAACCTAAACCTGTAAATGACTCAAGATTAAGAAATCCAGACCTAAGGACAATCAATCATAAACAGCCACGTAGGCTTTCCCAGATAATACAACTACTCACACTATCCCATCAAACAATTCCCTTGCTTGGCTTCTGCCTGTTCTCTCTACAAGCTTTTACCTAGCTGTAGGTGGAATGCTCCTAACCAGTTTCGGTTTGGCACTGCCCACTTTAAGTAGATTTTTGCTTAAATAAACTCTTAACATTTGCAATATGCCTTAGTTTATCTGTTAAAAGGACAAAATAAAATACAATGCAATAACAAGGTAAGAAAAGATGACATATTTGCTACAGTCTGGGATGTCATTGTGCATTTCCCCTGTTAAGAACTTGAAGTCATATCATAAAATACTGTCACGGGAAGGCCCACTAGGACTTGACATAGCAATGTGCCCACACAAATCAGCAATCCCAGCATTTTGCAATCTTACTTGTCCTGCCTCAGGCCTCTTTAATTTAATAGTAGACTATTAATAATACAAGTTGTCCACAAATTGATATCATGCTACAACTTTCTAGCTAAAGTTCATACCTTAAGCAGACACTAAAATAGGACTACTTAGGTTCTATTTGAATTTGATTTTTTCCTTTGAAATGAGAAACATAAAATGCTTTCTAAAAAAGAACTAGAATGGCCCAGCTCCTGTGGCTCAGTGGTTGAGTGTCAGAGGTCACCGTTTGATTCCAGATCAGGCACATGCCAGTATTGCGAGCTGGATCCCCAGTAGGAGGTGGCGGGAGGCAGCTGATTAGTGATTCTCTCTCATTACTGATGTTTCTGTCTGTCTCTTTCTCTCCCTTCCTCTCTGGAATTAATAAATATAATTATATATTTTTAAAAAGAACTAGAATGAATAAGATAACTGATCTATAATTGTTTATTAATTAACCATGCGTTGATTGACATAAAAAATGACCTTCAAATATGCATGCCATATCTGAAACTTTAATAAAAATCTATATGCAAAATGTTAATCCTTAGTATTCAAGTAATGGTGCAACCCAATAGTCAGTACTCTGTTGGACTCAGTTAAACACATATTAAAACTCTGGCCTAATTATAGCCTGTTGGTTTCACACCAAATAAATCAAAGAATGGTTTCTTTCAGAAAATTCAGAGGTGGTGAGGAACCCTGGCTTCTGGTTAGAAACCTGTGTGTGAATTTCAGGCCTTATTATAAGCCTTGTGAAGGCTCTTCCTGGCAGTGACCACAGGGATGCTGCCCTGCACACACCAGCCTGGATCCACAGCCCCTCTCTTTGTCATGGGTCCCAGGTGGGTTGCCCTTCAAGTGCCCTTGCCGAGCCCTCCTTAAGGGAGAAGAAAGGAGGGGAATCTTGAAGACAGTTTTTCCCACTCATACTTAGGACCCACCACTTCTCCACTCCCAGCCTCCCCCTCGCACTCCCGCCTCCCCCAGTCCATACAACCACCAGAAGCCCCCTTTTGTTGGGGCTTTTCCCACAGGGAAATGACCCTTATGTTTGATACTGTTCCACCTCAGCCTTGATTGGTGCACTACCCCATGGGGTGTGTGAAACTGGGGAGTTGGCGCTTTCACTAGTTTTAGACTCCATCTTCTACCATCTCAATAAGTGGTTAAATGTATAACTCTTTACTTTATTAGGCTTGATGCTTTATTTAATTGGTAACTCTGATATGTGATAGCTTAGCTTTCTCTCTCAACTCAGTTAAATTCCTGACAGATGGGATAACTCTTAAGGTTAAAAAAAATCTACAAGATATAAGAATATATAGAATTCAATTTAATTAATGTCTTGGAATGCCTGTGAAATGATAGAGGTAATAAGCAGAGATATTTCAGCCAGAGGTTGATATATCATTCCTCTTTATATTTAGGCCAAGGGACAAGTATAAGTATTCTCCAAGAGTAATGGTGTCTTTTCTGATTCCTTTTTCCTTCAGTGATATTGAAATTAATTCTTCAGAGTGCAGGCTGTTCCCTCCTCACTGTCAGCCATGTACTTGATCAGAAGAAAAACCTACAGGAGGCTGAAAAGACAGTGAGGGCATAGGGCTTACATTCATCATTCCCGAGCTATGACGCTTCTTAATGAGGCACTTCCCTGAAGGTAATTTAAACAATTATAAAAATTTTTACGCGTTATATCTTGCAAATGCCTAAAAATAAATTTAAAATGTCTTATAAGCTAGTCTTAATGTTATAAATTGTAGATAACCTTTTATGACAATTGGTATCTTATTATTCTTAATAGTGAAACATATGCTTCATTCTTTTCATCTCAATCTGCAATTTTGCAGGGTTGTATGTAGGTTGTGGAAATTTGTAGTTAAAATGTAGTTAATCAGAGTCAAGTTACAAAACAGCAAGGGCACAAAAGGGCAAAAGGGTAATAATTATTGCCTAGGGAAAGTTGATAGATAAAGTTAGAGGATTATCTAGTTTATATTTTTGCACTACTTCTTTCTCCATATTGAAATACATTTTATGAAGCTGCTGAATTTATGAGCAATATCAAGATTAATCAAGAAGAACATGTTTGAGATGCCTTTGATTCTATCCTGATCCCTGTGAGATATGTGAAACAATGTTAAAAAGTGTTCCCTATTTTATATGGTTTATAAACCTTTCCATTTAAGACACTCTAGGCTGGAAAAGCAACAAAACAACAACTTCCCTTTCTCACATAAAAGGTCTTTCTAAAAAAAGTATTTGTTATTAAATTTTTTTTAATGTTGACATAATTATAGGCGTACCACCTTTCCTTACCCTTTTCCCACCTACATCCACCCCCACCCCCCTCTCCTGTGGCTTCACCAAACTATTGTCTGTGTCCATGGGGTGTGCATACATGTTCATTAGCTAATTCAGCTAATCCCATCACTTTCTTTATCCAGTCTCCTCACCCACCTCCCCTCAGGCACCGGCCAGTCTGACTCAGGTATCCATGCTTCTGGTTCTATTTTGTTCCTCGGTTTATTTTGCTCATTAGATTCCACATACTAGTGAGATCAAACGGTATTTCTCTTTCTCTGACTGGCTTGTTTCACTTAGCATAATACACTCCATACCCATTCATGCTTTTCCAAAGGGTAAAAGTTCCTTTCTACAGCTGTATAGTATTTCACTGTGCAAAATACTTTTCCCCTCCCCCACCTCCTACCCACTACTTATTTGCTGATGGGCACTTGGGCTGTTTCCAGATCTTGGCTATTGCAACTAATGCTGCTATGAACATAGGGATGCATATGCTTTTTCTGATTGGTGTTTTGGGATTCTGTTTTTAAAAATGTTATAATTGAACTTTTCCTAAAGTAGGCCAACTATATGTCAAACTACCGCTTGTGTGAATGTGGGCACCACAGGTAGATGCCTTTGGGACAATGTCCCCAAATTGTTTATGCAGAAATCATATACGTACATCTCTTATTTAAACCTCTCTGCTTCTGTGTGGGAGTAAATTTGTTTTCCCTGAAAATAAAATAATACCTCCCCTCTTCCCAGTTATCTTACTTAAAAATGTAGGGAGAACTTCCAAAAAACTGAAGTGCTGCTCCAGTAGAATGTGTACTCTTTCTAGTTCTGCTGTCATTAATTTCTTTGTGTGTACAGTAGACATTACGTATTGTGTACACTTATTGAGATTATTCCATGTGCTAAAAATGTGCTCATCACTGGCAATGGTGAACACCACAGTCTCTGATTCACAGAATTTATGATCTTGTTGTTAATACATACAATAATGTTATTTTTAGTGTTATGGTGTCAGTTAGTTACTAAAGGTTCTATGAGTATTCATTTAAGATGCGTCCCACCCACTCTTTGGAGTTTCTCAGAGAAATCTACAGCAAAGTCTGAACTTTAACTGATACTAGAGGCCTGGTGCACAAAATTCATGCACGAGGGTGAGTGTCCCTCAGCTCAGCCTGCTCCCTCTCCAATTTGGGACCCCTCAGGGAATGTTTGACTGCTGGGCCTAAACAGGCAGAAGGACTCCCACTCACAATCCTGGACTGCTGGCTCCCAACTGCTTGCCTGCCTGCCTTCCTGATTGCCCCTAACCGCTTCTGCCTGTCAGCCTGATCACCTCCTAACCACTCCCCTGCCAGCCTAATTGATGCCTAACTGCTCCCCTGCCAGCCTGATTGCCTTTAACTGCCCTCCCCTGCAGGCCCGGTCACCTGTAACTGCCCTCCCCTACAGGTATGATTGTGCACAACTTCCCTCCCTTGCAGGCCTGGTCCCTCCCAACTGCCCTTCCCTGCTGGCCATCTTGTGGCAGCCATCTTTGACCAAATGGGGGCAGCCATCTTGTGTGTTGGAGTGACAGTCAATTTGCATGTTACTCTTTTATTAGATAGGATAGAAGCCTAGTGCATGGATGGGGCTGGCTGGTTTGCCCTGAAGGGTGTTTTGGATAAGGTTGGGAATTTCTTTGAGGCATGGGATGGCCTGGGTGAGGGGCCTGTGGTGGTTTTCAGGCCAGGCATGCCCCCTAGCGACCCAATTGGAGGCCCTGGTATCTAGGATTTATTTATCTTCTAAAATTGAAACTTTGTAGCCTTGAATGGAGGCCAGGGCTGGCCAGGAAGCTTGGCTTCTTCCATTGCCAGTGGAAACCCAAGCCCCCTGCTCTCTCCAACTCTGTGGCTGCCATAATTTTTGTTGGGATTTATTTATCTTCTATAATTGAACAGTTGTAGCCTTGAGCAGAGGTCAGTGCCGGCCAGAGCAGGTAAGAAGCTTGGCTTCCTCCATTGCTGGGGAAACCCAAGCCTTCTGTTCATTCCGTGGCTGCAGCCATTTTGGTTGGGTTAATTTGCATACTCGCTCCTGATTGGATGGTGGGTGTGGCTTGTGGGTGTAGCACAGTTATGGTCAATTTTCATGTTTCTCTCTTATTAGTGTAGATAACTGGACAACCATAAATGGTTTTAAAAAGAGGAGAGATCTACTCAAATATGCACCTTAGAAAGGTCAGTGGCATGTCAGCAATTATTGTAACATTTATACCTCTCTTTATAGTCATGGTAAGAATTTACTTTCCAACATTGTAACCTTACTAACAGTGAAGTGTTGCAGATGCTGGAGAGGAAATTCTGAACCTCCAGGTATGTGATGTCAATACGAAGACCAATTCTACTTCTAACTATTAACTTTGCTGCCCAGAATTTCAGTTAGGATTACATCTAGTGCCATACCTAGGATGACAGTATGTTCTAGTTTGTCTGGGAGAGCTATTTGCACTCAAAAGTGTTTTTACATTAAAAAAATGTGGTTAACTCTATAAAGTAGATTAAACTAAATATGGATTCCAGTCTGAGTCAAGAGAGAATTCAATCTAAAACTGTTAAGATGCCACAGAGATAGCAATTGTATGTATCAACTAACATCTTTTGAATGGTTGAAATTATTAAAATTAAGTACTTTGGGGCACGGACTAAAGTTGAAAATCAGACATCTTAGGAAGGGGTACTGACCAGTAGCTGCTGTTGTCTCTGTGCATTTGTGACAGGGTTGATTCTTCAAGTAGTGAGAACAAATGCAAAGTAGGTTTTGTTGCTACAACTACTAGAACAAGTTACATTATCTGCCAAATGTAAAAACGGAGGGCTTGGATGAAAGGGACAAAAACAGAAAGTGTGCAAAACTCAAAGGATGCTAACAGCCTACAACCCTGCAGTCTCCTCTAACCCTCCCTACAGACAGAGGCTAACTGGCAATGTGTGCCCGCAAAGCAGAAATGGGGTTTGTGCCCCAACCCCAAATGAACATTCATTTGCTGCTGGTTTACTGGCACACTGGAGAATATTTACATTGGAAAATGGGGTTATACATGGTGGGGCAAAAGTAGGTTTACGATTGTTAGTATGGAAAATAAGACAATATTTAACACATGATAATATAAGAATAAACTCTGTTTTACATACTCACAACTCTAAACCTACTTTTGCCCTACTCTGTATTTGATGTGATTTTAAGATTTTAACCTATGTAGTTGATATCAAAGTATCAGAACCATTAATAGTGTTTTTAATTCATAATCCGTCTTAGAGTGCATTATTTTAAAAAACCCATATATTTGCATATATATGTATCTATACGCATATCTGCATATATATATATATATATATATATATATGTTTTCTATAAGAGCCTCTGAAGGTATTCTTGCACTACTTTACTTAATCTATTTTTTCTTAAGTGAAATAATTTGCCTTAAATGTAGTAGGCATATCCATATAAGCATTATGTTTTTGCAAAATTACAACTTGAATCTCTATTTTTTTTGCTGTAAGCATACGCATGTAGACACATAGATATGCCTTAAAGTATAAGAAACACATTTGTAAAGCTGACTTAATTTTCATATTTTTTGCAATCACGGCCATGTTTCTGACTTTGCATGTCCTTCAGGCTTCATCAGAGCAAGAATTTCAAGTGACTTCAAAGGGTTTTCTGTACTCAGATCAGCTCTATGGGGCATGTAGGAAGATGAGAAATGAACCGACACCAGAGGTGCAATGAAAGATGAAAATCCTAGCATCACCACAGCTCCTGAGCTAAGCAGCAGCTACATTACTGCACCTGGATATACCAGTCTCATGGGTTTATAAAGGACAAGGTGGTACATTTTCCCCAGAAAATAAATCTGAAGGTATTCAGGGAAAGTTTTCCACACCAAGTAACACAGATAACATTTTATTATTAGGAATATATGTCAGCTTTCTTATTTAGAGAAGAAAATAGCAGATAAATCTGAATGATTAAAAATAAAAGCAAAATATATAGTGACTATCTCTAGTACAGTAGTTATTTCATACTAGAGGCCCAGTGCATGAATTCATGCACCAATAGGGTCCCTCCATATGGCCTGTGTGGATCGGGCCCAACCAGCTCTCCAACATCCCCCAAGGGGTCCTAGATTGTGAGAAGGCACAGGCCAGGCCAGGAGACCCTACTGATGCATGATTGAAGCCAGGGAAGGACTCATGAGGTTGTCCAGCCAGGTAGGGACTGTGGGATGGCTCCAGCCCCTCTGGCTCAGTCCTGATTGGCCAGACCCCAGGAGCAAGCTAACCTACTGGTCAGAGCACTTGCTCCCTGGTGGTCAGTGCACGTCATAGCCAGTGGTTGAGTGACATTAGCATATCATTAGCATACTATGCTTTGATTGGTTGAATGGACGACCTGATAACCAGCCACTTAGCATATTAGGCTTTTATTATATAGGACATGCTATTAGAATGAAAACAGGTCCTTCAAAATCCAATACGTTTTTTAAATCCTTAAATGTATAGTGGTATGAGTTCTATGGATATTAAGGAATTTAAAAAGAGACCCAGAAACATATCAATGAAATCCTATGCATTAATCTATACCAGCCTCTCCTCTCAGAAAGATTAGCCTTTGGAAGGAAGAAAGAGTGCATAGAAAATAAAAACTGGGTCCAGGTACTATGTCCTATAACACACATTTTTGCAATAATTCTGTAAGAACAGGCAAATATAAAACTTTTACCATTTGCAACAGCCTGGATAAAACTGGAGAGCCTTATGCCAAGTGAAATTAGCCAGTCAGAGAAAGACATATATCACATGATCTCACTTATTTGTGGAATATGATGAATAACATAAACTGATGAACAAAAGCAGAACCAGCGTCATAAAAGCATCAAATAGACTGTCCAATCTATGAGGGAAGGTGGCGGGGCTGTGGGGAAGGTGAGAGGGTAAGAGATCAACCAAAGAACTTATATGCATGCATATGAGCATAACCAATAGACACAGATTTGGGGGGGGGGGTTGACAGCATGTGCTGGCAGTTGGGGCCAGCTGGGGAGAGATCAATGGGGGGAAAGGAAATTTAAGTAATATATTGTATTAAACAATAGAGAACTTAAAATAAAAAAAAATACTACTCAGTAATCCAACAGGGTCTATACTGATTTTTCTATACTACTGATAGCATATTTACCAAAATATATCTGTTTTCATAATTAAATATGAAATATAATAGTTTGATGTATTATTATAAAACTATAATACTGTAAGTATTTAATAGAAGAGTATATTCTAGAAACCACAGAATATAATTGGCTATCAATACTTTAATCATATCAATACTTTAATCAATCATACCTATAGATATCATAAATAACATAAACGTTATTTTGCTTTTTCATGGTGTGCTTATTAATTCATTAGTATATAAGAGAATTTATTGCAGGAATATCATGGTGCAAAGTGTCTTTGTTAAAAAGTATTTATATCAACTTTAAAAATTATTAAACTCTAACCTACCTTTTTTCACCAAAATCATAATACACTATTTAGAGTAAATGTAACTTAAATAAGTGTATTCACAAATTTATTCATTCAATAAATATTTATTGAAGACAAAAACAAAGACAAAACTTAAACAGTGTTTATATACATATAAATGTTAAAAATTCAGAGTATTTTAAAGTGAAGTAGTTTGTATTTTTAGGTAGGTTGTACATATACTTGGAAAAATTATGAAGGTTTCAATTTTTGAGAACTCAAGTCTAATAATTTTGATTTGATATGGATAAATCTGAATTTTCTGGGATTAGGATTTTTATACTCTGTCAATTCAAATATTTGGGCTTATAGATTTTAAAACTTTTCCTTTTTTTTCTGGAGGGTTCTCCTTTTCACAAATGTCACATTGAGGGTTTGTTAGACCTCATCTTGATATTACTTCACAGTTAACTGATAATGAGGTGGGATTAGGAATCATCACAGACTTGAAGCAGGAGCAAGTTTCTCTTCTGCTTTTTGAGCTAAATGGCAAAAGATATCCATTGAATGTGAATACTTAAGACCAGACATATTTCATTCTTTATTCTAATCATTGATTAAGATTCCTACTGCAATATTATTTCTTCTGAAATATGCCTTAGAGTATTGACAATAAAAAATGAATGAGAGATATAATGTGTATGTTACATGCCATTGACTCAGCGTCAACTCCTGGTGATTCTGTAAATGAGTTATGTCCACATGTCCTGTCCCCAACAGCCCTGCTCAGCTCCTGCCTGTGGCTTCTTTTATGGAGTCAACCCTTGATATATTTGACATTCTTCTTTTCCCCCTGCCCCCTGTTATTCCTGGCATTATTGTATTTTTCAAAGAGTCCTGCCTTCTCACCATGTGACTAAAATAGGATAGCTTCACTCTAGTCATATTTGCCTCCAGCAAAGTTTTAGTCTTAATATGCTCTAGCACCCACCTGTTCGTCTTTTCTGGTGGTCCAGAGTATCTTCAGATCTCTCCTCTAACACCATATTTCAAGTGAATCTGGTTTTTTTCTATCATCTTTTGTTACTGTCCAACTGTTCACTTTTCTACAAGGAGGAATACAAGGGTATGAATAATTTTAGCCTTGGCCTCTATTGACACATCTTTGCTCTTAGTGATCTTTCCTAATTCTTCCATTGCTGCCTCTGAGTCCCAGCCTTACCTTGATTCCTCAGCGGCAGTCTCCATTTGAATAGATAGCTGAACCAAGGTAAGCACAATATTTAACACTTCATTGTCTTTGTTGTCTATGTTGAAGTTGTGTATTTCTTTTGTCTTGATGTTCAAATTAATTCCTGCTTTAGCACATTTTTCTTTCACTAGAAGTCCTTTCCAATCATTGCTATTTTCTTGCAGTAAGATTATGTCATCTGCATATCTTAAGTTATTGATATTTCTTTCACCAATTTTTATTCTTCCTTCCTCAGACTATAACCCCATTTTTCATAAGATGTCTTCTGTGTACAGATCCAACACACAGGGTAATAAAATGCACCCTTTTGTGACACTTTTGCTTTAGGAAACCATTCTGTCTCTCCATATTCATCTTTACAGTGCCTTCCTGTCCACAGTTCAGGTTACATATCAGGGCAATGAACTGCTGAGCCACACCAATTTCTCTCAGAGCAACCTTAGCTTTTCATGCTCCGTGCTCTACTGTAGTCCATAAAACACAGGAATTCTTTGAAGCATTCAGTTTATAACCACGTCACAAATAGATATACATTAGGTTCAACAAAATGCATTAAAACTTTATTCTTTAGTCATTTCTAAAAAAATTGCTTTTAAAACACAATTACATGGACATACTGTCTCTTAAAACCAGCCAAGTTCCATCAAGCTCTTTCTCACTATCAAAATACTTTCTCTATAATGTTTTAGTAATCACTCTATCCAGTTCATATATCCTATACTCTGTTTCCACCCCTCTTATCTGGACCTACGTTTACTAGAGATTTTGAATATCACTAGTAGCTGGGGATGAAGTTATTTGGTTGGAAGAAGAGATTTTCTATTATTTGCAATAGATTTCATGTTCTACAATGTTTAGGTTTTTTTTTTGTTTTTTTTTTTTTCTTTTCTGTTTCCTTTACTTCTGGGATTTGGTCCTGGAGTATCATTTGAAGTTTATAGTATTGTGTAATTCTGGCAATTTGGACCCTCATTTGCCGCCAGGATTTCATTTTTCTGGGAAGATGCAAACAAGTGTCTAAAGTTGCCACCAGGTGCTCCAGCCTTTATTTCTTGAAATACCCTCTTCCCTGGTTTCATATAGAAAGAGCATCTACTTTCTTTTCACTGCTCATCATTTGACTCCAAAATCCACATCTCCACTTACGATCTCTCTTATGTTCTATTATTTCTGTTTTAGCAATCTGCTTTCACTGCACATTTAACCTATGAAACTTGGAAGGAACAGTGCTAAAGCCCACCTCTGTGCCTCGAGGACACTGTGTCTGTATGAGTTAGGAGTTAAGTTGAAAACACTAAGATTGCTTTCCAGTCTACTTTCTATGGATTCACATGCCAGTAGAAATGGCAAAGCAAAAATAGCAAAGGAGGTTATCCTCACCAGAGGGCCCGCAGGAAGAGGTTCTTTTCAGACACCACTTGGCCACTTGTCAGCAATCTTGGCACAGTCATTGACAGCATTAGCAGTGCTCTCAACACCGTCAGAACCTATTTGCAAAAAACAGCCGAGTGGCAACAATTTCAATGACTCACTTCAGAGGAGTGGGGAGCTTTAAGAGCTGGAAATAACTGGAGAAAATGAAAGATGTCATATGACTTACACTTAAGAGGACAAGATTTGGAGCACAGGTAAAAGACCCGGGAATTTGAAAAACTGTGAGGATATTGATAGGCAGGATTGGAGTTAATACAAAATGTGAAGAAGTAGAGTGAAAACACTCCTATATTGTAACATTTATTGTGGCTCCACAGGTACTTCTTATCCCGTGTGCCTTGTGAGATGGAAGCCACACAAAGTTTATATAGTCTGTCCTTCTTGGTTTTCTTGCTGTGATGGTAAATTGATGCTCAGCAGGATTTCATTTTTCTGGGAAGATGCAAACAAGTGTCTAAAGTCGCTAATTTATTCACCCAAATGCCTCATGGCAGGCGATCTTCACTTCATGCCTTAATGGTTAATATTAGCCATTTCCTCAGAGTCTAAATCTAAAAGTGCTTTCAGTGACATAGATGTTCCTCCTAAATTTTCCCAACTCTATTTGTCACTATCATCTTTCAATATTGTATGCAAAATTTTCAAGTCACCTTTTACTACCCACAATTGTGAATCTACATCTCACATGTATGAAACTCAGTAAATTATAACATCACAAAATTACTGACATGCAAATCTCCCCTTGGCTTCACAACCAGAACATCAATTAAAGGGACTAATTGTTTCTATTCCTGGATTATAGTAACAGTTTCTTAAACAGTCTCTTTACCTTTGTTTTCCCTTTCATTAATTCTTTCTGCATATTATTGCTAGTTCAATCTCCCGCAAACTAATTTTAACTTTATATGCAATAGGAGAAAAATATTTCAGTCTTTTACTCATAAGCCATAATATCTTTTCTTCTCCCCCCACTCTCAAACCCCCATGAAGTTGGCAGGGCAAGTAGGTGAGGAAATCTCTCGTCCACCAAGTAAGTAGTTTAAGGACATGCTGCTGCTCAGAAACAGATGTTCCAGGTCCTGCTTATATAGCAGGCCAATTTTAAGTTGATAATTTTGTGTAGTCAGCAAATGATGTTATAAATATCCAATTGCTCCTTGGCAAAAAAAGGGTTCCCACCTCTAGTTTAGAGATTTCTTTTCAAAGCTCTATCTAGTCTGTCATTTAATAGGAAAATTATTTTCTGTATTTCACAATAGTTGTAGAAATTTCAATATACAGCTCATAACTTCTTTAACAATTGTCTACCACATTGTTGCTGCATATGTCAAGCTCCCTTACAAAGCTGAATCCATTTACAAATTGGTAGAATTCAAATGGCATTAGTGTTGCTTTGATTATTTATAACAAATGTTCTTCAATCTACTTTTTAAAATACATTATTTTTCTATGAGAACTTCTCACCAAAGAACCACCTCACCTTTCATCTCTGTGTCACACTATTATCATTATTCTTGAGATTTCCTGACAGACTTTCTGCTTTCACTTTGTGTTTTGTAGAGGATTAATTTGAATGAATTAATTCATTCCAAAACCTTTGTGGCATGTTAAATCTATAGCTTTTAACACATTGAGATATAGTTGTTTTTCTTTCCCACAGTGCACTCAAATAAATGCTGTTCTGTTGATACCTAATACTTAACATGCCAAAGACCAAATTCATTATTTTCACCCAGCAAAACGCCTGAAGATCGCAGTGATGCTTTCACCCCTTTCTCATTCAGATAATTTGTTGGATAATTGTCTTCTCTGAATATATTAAAAGTGAGTGAGATTTTATATATACAATGAAAACACACACACACACACACACACACACACATATATGATGAGAAAACTCCAGCTGTTTCTATTGAATTAACTAGTAGTTGATATCTGATAACTATATGGGCATAAAAATCTGAGTTAGTAGAAATCTGGAAACCAGGGATCTTTTTCAACTCTACCAAGTAATGACAAGAAGTATTTTAATCTTGTTGATCTTCCATTCCTTCACTTTTATAATTGAGTTATTGAAGTATATCTCAGAGGTTCTTTTAACATTGAAACTTGTCATAATTAATTCCATGGGTGGTGGGAAGTCTGTGAGCAATCATGGGTAGATGGTTCAGGAACTCCCACTAACAATATTGCTCACAAATGTAGGTTTGTCTCAGACAGTCACCTGCCTGCCGCCTTACATATAAATATATCTAGTATTACTAAATCAAAAGAATAACAACTTTTAATCTAGTGCTCTGAAGCAATATGACATTTGCTATATAAAAATAGATAATTATAATTAGCATTTCTCTACACAAATATTTGAAATTTCCTGAATTCAATCTGCTTTTTCCACCTACCCTCTGAAAATGGTATAAATTTAGAAATAAAAAAGAAACTATGATTCTTTGATAAGATCCCTTGGGCTGAGATGCCAGGTTCATTTTTCTTCATTGTTCGATGTTAATTTGGTTCAGCTCTGTTTGCTGCCATGGCATCGTCATTTGAAATCCAGAAAACAAGAAAGGAAATTACGTCCTAGTAATTCAATATATTTAGCACTTTGACAACTCTAGACTCCTGAAGGTTTAACTTTCTATTTGATATAATTATTAGAGGAAAAAGGAGGATTTTTTTTAGAGGGTATTGAACATATCTCTGAAAAATCTTCCTTATGATGTTAAATGTTTTTCTGATTTGACCAGGTCATTTGGCTAAGAAATTCATAGCCATCACATTTTATCTTCTCATATGAAATTTTGAAGGTTATGAAAAATCTATTGACAAATATATGTCTAAGCAAGAAATGATTTTATTGTTATAACTTTCTATTGAAATTAGAATGCATAAGCACATAATTATTTTGGCATGGATTCTACAATAGATTTTATGGAATTCACATAAAAGGAGATACTGTTCATAAAATTATGTTCTGCACAAAACTGTTGTGTGAAAAGAAAAGTTATTATAGTGGTATTTCCAGTAATGATCTATTTGTTTTACTGCCATATAAGAATGAGTCTATTTTGGGCTTTGACTTCAGTTGCATGCAAATTCCTTCGGTTATATTTGGTTATATTTGTTTAGAATAAATTTCTGGAATAGTAAGCTTTCTTGAGAAAATGATATTATTTAAATACATTTTGATGGCTTTTAGACCAACCCCCCCCCAAAAAAAAAAACCAAAAAAACAAAAACAAAAACAAAAAACAACTTTCACCACATTGTTTTATCTGTGTCCATAGGTTATGAATATAAGTTCTTTGGTTAATCTCTTTCCACCCACTCCCACCTTCCCTTTAATTTAAATAAAACATTTAAAATATGTGGCTTGATTTTTATCAGAATTGAAAAGTTCATAGCCAATATTTCCTGTTATTTGTCTGCCCTTTTTTTCTCTCCTCCTTTAATGCAAATCCAGTTGTATGAATGACACAGACTGTTGGCTCTTTTGTTCTTTTCTGTATTTTCTTGAATATTTAGTGCTATACCTCTTTCTACTTCACCAGTCTTCTCATTTATTTGCTATTCTGCTTTTAAACCTATTCCTTAAATGTTTAAATTCAGTTATTGTATTTCTCAGATTTAGAATTTCCAAAGATTTTCTAATTTTATAGATTCCACATTTCTGTTACAGATCTCTGTATTTTCCCTCTTTTCTTGAGCACACTAATCATAGTAATTAAAAAATGTTTGTTAGAGACTCTAATATCTCTAAAATTTCTGGGTCTGTTTCTTTTGTCTGATTTTTTTCTTTGAATTTCTGTTATTTCTATTCATTCTCCTGATAATATTGGAAGCCATTTATTTAATGTCAGCATTGTGTTTGAAAAATCCTGGAGGCTGTGCAAGATCCTATCTCCTTTTACACTCTATTTACTTTGCTCCTAGAATGTAGCAGGATGCAGAAGCAAATGGGATGGGGTATTTTAGTCATTATGAAGGTTCATCAATTTCCTGTAGGCTTTTATTTAGGACAATCTTAATTTATGCCTCTTTTCCTAACATAAGTATCAAGAGATTCTAGTTTATACCTAATTAAAAGTGTTAGATTGAGACCAGGGGTCAGCATTTATTTTTTTCTGTGAATAGCCAAATAGTAAACAGTTTAGGCTTTTTTGGTCATATGGTCTCTGTCTTAACTACTCAGTTCTACCTTTGTGTCACAAAAGCACCCATACAGATAACAGGAATGCTTGATTGAGTATGTCTTTGTTCCAAGAAAACTTTATTTACATTATCAGATGTTAGATTGACTTCAACCTTTGGGTCACAAGCTGTTGGTATCTGGCTTAGACTACAAATATAAATCCTTCAATTCTTAGCCCTTGTCCCTTAACCTTAAGAAATGAATATGCTTTAAGGGAAAAGGATCACAGAATGTAAGTCCTATTTTTCTGTACTTCCCTTTTCTACAGATTCTTCTCCTCCAGTATTAGAGCACTTGTGGCTTTAAAATGCAATTATTTGTCACCTTAATCCCATGAGACTAGCATAAATACTGGGCTTGTTTATACTTGTTTGCCGAGTTTCCTACTGTTATTCATCAATAAATAGATGGAAACAAAAGTGGCATTTAACGCTTTTGTCTCCACTCTGGGGTTTTTGCCTTATAAAATTCCGTTTCAAAGAGCTGTTTTTGTATACTTTTACAATTTTTATACTAATTTTTTTAAGGAACAAGATAGTCCAAAATAAGCTAAAATATCATAGTTGAAAGCAGAAATCCCCAAAGGAAGAGTTTAAAAAAAACCCCAATTTTCAGGCTTTTAAATAAATTGCTAAAATATAGAAATGGAAAACCATGATAACAATAAAAATGACATGAAAGCAAGCATTGAATAAGAAAATAGAACTAAAATGAAGTATGTCAAGTATTACATCACATACAGAAAACTACTCAATTTTCCTCAATAAGATACTGAAACTTAAAAAAAAATTAATAGTATAAAAATAGTATTAGTATAAGAATACAAAATCAAAGAGTGAAACAAAGTGAAAAACAAATAGATTCCAGTGTACATAATTGAAATTTTGTTACTGGTGTACTTTAATTTTGTGATAATTTAATAGCTGACTTAATGAATGTTGACCCAACTGATATTCTAAATAAAAAGTACACAAACATATATATTATTATCTCATACTCACAAAAATAATTTTTAGATAAAACAATGTAAATGTAAAACAAGCATTTCATAATAAAACTAGAGGCCCGGTGCACGAAATTCATGCATGGGGGAGGGGCAGGGTGTGTCCCTCATTCCACCCTGTACCCTCTCCAATCTGGAACACCTTGAGCGATGTCTGACTGCTCATGTAGGCCCGATCTTGGTGAGATTAGGCCTAAACAGGCAGTAGGACATCCCTCTCACAATCCAGGAGTGCTGGCACCCAACCACTCACTTGCTTGCCTGCCTGATTGCCCTTAACTGCTTCTGCCTGCCAGCCTGATCACCCCCTAACTACTCCGCTGCTAGCCTAATAGACACCTAATTGGTCTGCTGCTGGCCTGATTGCCCCTAACTGCCCTTCTCTGCAGGCCTGGACCCCAAACTGCCCCCTTTTGCAGGCCTGGTCCCCATCCCCAACTGCCCTCCCTTGCAGGTCTGATCCCCCCAAATGCCCTCTTCTGCCAGCCTGCTGGCCTGATTGCCCACAACTGCCCCCCCCCCCCCCTTTGCTGGATATCTTGTGGCAGCCATCTTGTGTCCACATGGGGGCAGCCATACTGTGTCTTGGAGTGAAGGTCAATTTGCTGTTTTATTAGACAGGATATAAGAGATTAATTGAACATCCTATTGGTCAGGAATGATTTTAACCATGTCAAAACACTGTAAGCTATTGGAAAATAAAGATAGACATATTTTAAGCTACATTTTAAAAATACGCTGCATCACAAAATGCACCATAAACAACTTAAATTTACCTAATTTTGATTAGGACTTATATTGGCAACTGAGGTAACATAAATGTATTATGTAATATGGCACAAACTCTGGAAACAGGCAAAATATATAATAACTGGTTTATTGACAATACATTGCAACATGTGATGTAATAAATGTATTTATGATATTTTATTAGCAACACATGTTAACAGAAAAAAAAGTACTAAAATATATTTCTAGTAAAAATGTAAATTTTGCAGTACTTTGAGATATCTATGGTAAAATCCATTTAAATAAAATGTTCATATTCAATATTTCTTTTGTGAATATACCCTGTGGATAAACAAGCCTCACTCATATTGCTTCAAGGATGTTTATTGTAATTTCTTGTGAATTAAGATGAAATAAGATGGTTTTTCCAATTACCTGCTTCAACCATCAGATTTGATCTGAAATTCAAGAGAAATATTTAGGATGTTGCTAAAGACTAAAGTATTTTTTGTTGTTATTGAAGAAGAAGTTTATTATGGATATGAAGGACATTCAAGATCTTATAGAAAATAGGAAAGGATTCTTAAAGAATGGCAATGTGTCTATAAAACAAATTACTTACAATACCATATTTTAAAAACATCTATTCTATTAAATACAAGCACCTTGAAAGCAGACTTTCTCAGTCTTGTTTACTGCAACAGCCCTAATACTAGATGATTGCATGACACAAAGTAGATAGATACTCAACAATATCTGCAAGTTAATGAATGGATAATTCATCATCCACAGCTAATAAAATTATTTTTATAATTTTACAATGTTTTTTAAATTATTTTTTATTTTTATTTTTTAAAATATATTTTATTGATTTTTTACAGAGAGGAAGGGAGAGAGATAGAGAGCTAGAAACGTCGGTGAGAGAGAAACATCCACCAGCTGCCTCTTGCACACCCCCTTCCTGGGATGTGCCTGCAACCAATGTACATGCTCTTGCCCGTAATCGAACCTGGGACCTTTCAGTCCACAGACTGACGCTCTACCACTGAGCCAAACCAGCTTCGGCTAATTTTGCAATGTTTTCGACAATTTAACAGCATTTTGCGCAGCAGCCCTTAAGTATTTTTCAAATATTTTTCATTATGATGATTTTTCAATTTCTTTTTCAGAAAAAGACAGATAACCTTTTTGTAGAAGTTTTACTTTTTTAAAGCTTCATGTGATTAAAATTACATTGAAATTGAAATTTAGTTTTGCAGAATATGTACAAATAATTGAAAAAGATTTTGTGATGTAAATAATTTCCTCCACATTTTTTCTAACATTTGAATTTTATTATAGTCTTTTAAATGAGTCTGCAATTTTCTTTTCTCTTTGAAGACTGATGTTTCTGTCATAACTGGGCAGGGATTTAAGAAATCTATCAAAAATAAGTTGAAAAACTGAATGCTCGCACTAGCCTGTGGACTGGAGTCCTGGGTTTGATTTCAGTCAAGAGCACATGACTGGATTGCATGTTACAGGCTGGATCGCCAGTGGGGGGCATGAGGGAGGTAGCAGATCAATGATTTTCTCTCATCATTGATGTTTCAATTTCTCCCTCCCTCTCCCTTCCTCTCTCTGAAATCAATACAAATATATTTAAAGAAAAATGCTTTTCAGGGCTATACTTCTTTTTTGGAGCCCAGGCAGGATTGGTTAACACGAAGGAACAATATTTTTGTGGTTCACACATACCACATTTGCCACAAACAGTAAAGCGAAGCTTCACATTGGCAACAACAGAATTTGGCCTGGCATTTCCAGCCCTGATGCTCTCAGCTGCATAGTAAAGTCCCCAAGGAAATGAGCAGCTATTGTTGGTTGCCTCCTGCCAAGAAAGACTAGAATCTTGGACTGTAACCAGGGAGACATATTTTTCCCATTTATATGCACACTGATAATTAGGCTCAAGAAAATGAAATGTATAGAATGAAAATTGAGATTTTGTTTTTTAATGTGAACTTGTTTGTTCCACTCTTCTGACAGATGGATTCTTCTTGGCGGGCGATTATGCACACTGTTCCCTTCGTGCCTATCTCTGTGAAATGTATTCTATAAACACACTGAAGCACCGTGCTCCTCTGAGTCCTCAGTGCTTGGGAATGTATTAGCACCATGATGATTTGGATGACAGGATTCGAATGTGTTTGAGAGGAGAAGCCGGGGAAATACTAGTGTGACTACTTTGCTTCTGTCAAGGGCCCTGGCACATAATCATGTGGTTTCCCTTGACATTTTACATAGGACATTTTCATGTCGGTGGGAAAAAAAAAGAGCTCACATATAACAGGGGAAATTGCAAACAAGCAAATTGTAAATAGTTTTTAATAAGTGTTTTAACAGATACTAGATAACTAATGCATTTAGAAAGTAGTGCTCTGGCAAATTTGAAATGCATTTCAAGTTCTCACAAGGGATTATCCTGCCACCCATGATTTAATTTTCAGGGTCATATTTCTTCATGATTGAACAGTTTTGAACTGTACTCTGGTATTTTGATGGCAAGGAAAACACCTTCTTGGTATTTCTGCTATCAAGGGCATAAGACCTGACTCAGTACTAATTTTGCAATCTAACTTTTAGTGTTGGTTTTCATTTTTTTATTATTTTAAAAGTTAAATTTATTGGGGTGACATTGGTTAATAGGATTATAGAGGTTTCAAGCATATAATTCTGTGTTACATCAGCTGGATATTGCACTGTGTGCCCACCACCCAAAGTCAAATTTTCTCCCATCACCATACCAGTATATTTGACCCCTCACCACTTCCCTCTGGTAACCACCATTCTATTTTCTGTGTCTATGAGTTTTTGTTATTAATTTGTTACTTTTAGTTTTATATACCACATATGAGTGAAATCATAAGGTTCTTAACTTTTTTTTGCCCAATTTATTTTGCTTAGCATGATATTCTCAAGGTCCATCCATGTTGTCGCAAATGGCAGTATTTCCTCTTTTCTTATGGCTGAGTAGTATTCCATTGCATATATATTTACTGTCCTCAAAAATGTATATACAGTTTGAATAATTATAAAGTCAGTGTTTATTAGCATACAGTTTATTTTCAAAATTGAAAAGAATCTACAGAAATTATTTTTTTTATCAGTACTTTTTTTAAAAACTGATGATCATTCTGGTCCAGGCACTGCTGATAACACAAAGCAATGGAATTGCATACATCAATAATTATTTTATTTCGCATTTATGCACCCTCAATTCATCAACCATTGCTGATTTATACGTAAACTTTATCTTTTTTCTCTTTTCTGTGTCCCCATTAGAAAGTCTTTGTTCAAAACTTGGTCTGGCTCTCCCCATTATTGCAAATCAGTGAAACTTGAAAAGGAGTGAAAATTGAGTTACCAGCTGTTAAAGTTGTATGCATTTTTGGGATACCTTGTGTCCCCCAAAATGTGTCCCTCCAAAATGTATACACACTTTGCATAATTACAAAGGCAGTGTTTGTACTTTAGCTACATTTTCAAATTTCCAGTAGCATTTTAGGCTGAATTTACCTTGTTCAAAGCATAGTCTAGCTGAAAAGAAAGAAACATAAATTGAGCTATCCTCTGTTAAAAGTGTATATTCATGTTTTTGGGACTCCCTTTATGTACCACATTTTTATCCAATCTTCAGTTGAAACACACTTTGGATGTTTATTGTCTTTTTTTGTGTGGAAGTGTGGAAGTGACACATCCACACATCTATATTTTAGGGGAAAAAAGCAGATTGCTTCAAATAAGTCATGGATAATTTGTGTTAAGTAAATGGTATAGGAGTGCTACATCATACATTCAGTGGGTCAGTAGGATGCTAACTCATTCCCTAGTCTGCCACCTTTGTGCCTCAAACCTTGAAATCCCATCTTCTTGAGGGTAGTATAAGAATCTTAATATTTTAATGTACAACTGTGACCACTTATTGGACACTTAAGTTTGAATTAGGGATTTTGATGTTGTTTTTAAAAAAATTAATTTCTACACAACTAGAGCCAATTCAAGTTGCATTGGTTTGTGGTAAGCTAAACAAACAGTACAACTATCTGGGGTTTTGGTTGTGGGGGTAAAATATCATTGTGATTGACTAGTTACTGAAATCTGGTTTGGTTAGAATCTAGTTTCTTAATTTGGTTGCATAAAAACAATGAGAAAGAATTTGGGTTACAAAGGAAGCATCTACATGCTTCTAGTATTACCCATTTTTATTACCACATAATCAGATCTTCTTTGATAGTGAAATTAGTAGAACAGAATTATTAATTAATTTATTCAACAAGTATGTATTAATCACATGTATTTTGAGGTATTGCTTCAGGTATAAGAGAGATAGCAAAGAACAAGTCAAAGGTTTTTCTTTTATTTGAGGTAACTTGTCATCTAATTTGGGTGGGAGTAGATATACAGGGTGTCCCCCAAAATGTATACACACTTTAATAACTATACATCAGTTCTGAAAATGAAATGTATTTTAATAAATACTGCCTTTATAATTATTCAAAGTGTATGTATACTTTTTTGGGACATGCTATATACAGATAATAAACAAAGAAATAAAAAGTAGAAGGATAATTATAAAGTTAGTGTTTATTAACATACAGTTTATTTTCAACTAATGGGTTTGAGAATATTAAAACACCTAAGACTGGGAATGCATTTTGTATGCTATTGCATTTCAATGAGTACTAAATGCTGAACATAAATTTACCCTGCAAAGATAGTGTGAAGATTATGCTCCGTGGGGGAGCAGAAGCTTTACATGAGAATACTCTGGGGTTCTTATCGTCTATTCCTATGTCACAAAAATATGCCAAAACTTTGAGGCTTGAAATATTAATTTTCTTTTGCTGATGGCTTCCTGGATGAAAAATATAGGATGGGTTCTATAATGTGCATGTCTCTGCTCTATGTGCTATCAGCTGTGCCCTTTTGTGTCAGTAGGGCTGGAAGATCTATTCACATATCTGATAAATTCGTGCTGGCTGATAGCTAGGAGCTTGGTGGGGGCTATTGACTTGGGGACTCAATTCTTCCTTCACATGAGCCCTTTCAAGGGCTTGCTGCAGCTTCCTAATGACATTGTGGGTGGCATATAAAAGTGAGTTTTTTAAGAGACAGGAAGTGGAAGTTCTCAGTCTCTTAACATGTCATTTCTGCCATACTCAAAGTGGTCACAGAGCCCACAGACTCAAGGAGAATGGAAACAGACTACAACTGTTGATAGAATTGTAAATAACTTATGCACATCTTGAATATGTCACAGCTTTCTATCCAAAAAAATGATTTAATGTTACTCCTACATGCAAAATGCACTCAGCCCCCATTCCTCACAAAACTCCAGAAGTTTCATCCCAATACAGCATCACATTCAAGATCAGCATCCAGGATTTCATCATCTAAATCAGGTTTAGGTGCTGCAGAGGCCTCTCACATGGAATAGCAGGTTGGTTTTGACTGCTGCCTGGGAGCTAAGCCAGGCTAGTTCTCTTCAAGAGGCAGCTCTGGCTTTCTTACAGCTTGGTGGCTGGCTTCCAACAGTGAGTCTTCCAAGAAACATGAAGTGGAAGCTGCCAGTCTCTGAGGGCCTGGAGCCAGGAACAGCAGAAAAAAACTTCCCATCTATTCTACAGTGAGAGTGGTCCCACAGCCCACCCACTTGATGGGAGGGACATCAAGGAGTTTGTGGGTTTCTTTAATTTGCACATCTGGTGTTTTCAAAAGTCAGAAGAGGAATACGTTGGCAGTATTCCATGTTGTCCTTTGTGTGCCTCTCATTTAGAATCAAATCCTTTTAAGAACTGGGAAAATGTAGTCAGAAGCAGGAGGGGCAACAGAAGGAATAAAAACTCAGATCTGAACTGAGATCTGAAATTAGAGAGAGTCAGCTTAAAACCCCATTGAATGAGCAGGGAAGAGTAGGTCGCAAATTGAGCTAAAAATTGCAGGTTGCATGGCAGGTTCCACTGTGACATAACTCACAGTGAGAACGAGGGGAGGATGGAAGTAAGGGAGTTCTTGTTCATTGTCATAAGCAGGTCTGTGGTACCAACTCTCCAAAATTTGCCATCTAGTTCCACTCTGAATGGTTAGGTAGGCTTGTTTTAAAAGTACATAGTCAGGACAGAAAGAAAAAGAAATGAATGATTTTCTTTCTCTAGTCATTAAAAGTAGATAAGTATATATTCTTGCTATACAACATTTCTTCAAATATCATGTGAAGCATGTAGATTCTGAGACTCCAAAATATTTACCTGTACTTTTTGGTATCCAATGGGAAACCAGTTTGATATTCTGGTAGATGCAGTTTAATCTTTTCTTGTGGGATCTCCTGATAATTGCTTTCTTGCACACAGAACTATACTAGAAGGAAGACACACTAATACTAATCACAGTAAATAGGACAATCTATTTATAGAAATGGGTATGGTCTTGATTATAATAACTTATCTCCTTTTCAAGTGCAGTCAAGGATCTACTTGGCTCTAACTTCTCATCCTTCAAGACAACTGCTTCACTCTCCTTTTAAACACTTCCCTTGATGTTTTCCATTTCTGCTTGAGTAGGAGATTTTCTATCTTCCTTTAATCACCATATGTATAATACTATGCTTTTCATACTTTTTTAATGAATTATACTTAGTTATTTTATCCCAATATTGTGAAAATATGAGTACAGTAACTATTTCTAATTGTAATAGGTCTGCCCTGTCCAATATATCATCAGACACAACTGGCTATTCGTAATGTAAAGTTTTAAACTTACATAAAATTCAGTCACATTCCTGGTGCACAGTAGCCTTATGTGGCCAGTTGCTACCACATTGGAAGACATAAATATTAAACACACATATTTCAAAAGTACTCTACTGAATTGTGTCATTGGAGATTTTTAAATAAAATTTTTGGAGTGAAGGAAAAAATGTCTATTAACATCATTTCAGCCATTTAGGTTAATGTAAGAAATTGTGAAAATACACATAAAAATATTATACATATATATTAAGCTTTAGTTTTCTTGGCATGACATTGGTGGCTGTTCATGAAATATAAATTAAAACTTGATCATGCTGAATAGAGGCATTTTAATTCACAATAAATGGTTAATAACCACATAAATTCTATGTGTTCCAACATTTATTTGGATGGTTTGACTTGGTTAGTCATTGAGATAATAACCTCTTGACCTCTTTAATGGCCCATAGTGAAGAAAACGGAAAAGAGGGTGGCTCTGTAAAATCATCATGCCAAACCTGAATTTAAGTTACACTGAAAGGTGTCTTCATATTTATTTAAATCTAGCATAGAGTTGGCTTAAGTTATTGAATGCTTTAAAAAAGTATTCAGACACACAATGACATAATAAAAAGCATGCTCAGTTATAAAAGTGCTGTTTAAACAAAGAATTCTAAGTCATATTAATTTTTAACTTTTATTTCTTTAAACATATTTTTTAAATTGATTTCAGAGATGAAGGGAGATGGAGAGAGAGAGACAGAAACATCAGTGATGAGAGGGAATCATTGCTTGGCTTCCTCCTGCATGCCCCATACTGGGCATTGAGCCTGCGACCCAGCAATGCTAGTGCCCTGACCTGGAATCCAACCAGGACCTCCGAGTTCAGAGGTTGACGCTCAACCACTCAGCCAAGACGGCCGAGCGAGATCTAAGTCTCATTAAACAGACAATAAGAATCAGCAACTTAGGTGAAAGGATTTCCTAATGTTTCATTTTTAGCATTTTTGGAAAATTATAGAAATGATTTTCTAAGTTCTCTTCATCAACCCACGTAAATAAGACAGTAATGATAAAACAGTGGAAGCAGTGTGCTTATTAGCCCTCGGTGGGACCTATGCTTCTCTTCAGTGACTGCTCAGATTTATGCATTTTGCTTATTCAGCTGACAAAGCATCCCACAACCTCAATTTTAAATGAAGAGCGGAGAGAAAACTCCTATGCTTTGGAAAATATGAGAGAAAGAAAATTAAATATTGACTGAAGAGGAACCTTTCTAATTGGATGGGAAAAGTTAATTCATTGTGGAATAAAAAAAAAATGAGACCATATTTCAAAATGGTCTCAGATACATGAGCATTTACTAGTCATATTTTTCCATTATGGATTGCCATGTGAGCATAGCAAGTTTTTCATTTTCCCCATATTGCATGCTTTCTCATTTTAGGTAATCTTTTATAAACACACTGAAGGGAGCATACTCCTGGCTAAATACATAGAAATAAACTGTCTCTAATTGTAATAATTAATGCAAGCAGAATATTTGGCTTTTGATTACACTTGACTGAATTCATGTATCCAAGTCTTTATTTTACTTTATATATTCTTAAACCTTATTGTCTTTTAATTTCACATTTCATTGCCTGCCTCCTTACTCACTGTTCTTTCATATCTACCCGTATAAACTTCAGGCCCTCCCTCAGGAGCTACCGAGTAATCATTAGCTACTTTGAAGTTTTTATTCCTTGCTAAATTGATCTGATATGAGTATTTGGGTGCTAAAAAAAAATAATAATTGCAAAAACTCCCAGAGAAAAATAAATCCATGCACTGTAGCTTATCCTAAAACAATATTCAAGTCCTATTCTTTGGGGGAAAATAATATACACAATGGGGAAAATAACAAGGGTTTTCTTTTTCTATTCTTTGCAGCAAAATTATTATGTTTCAACTTTATTCTATATGTTAAGTTTTTAAACCTGACTAAGTATCATTAAGGTATTTAGTTTGGTCATTGCTTATAGTCAATTTGCATGATTACTTGTGTAATATGCTCTATCATTAGGTCCAAATTTTTGGAATTTGGCCTTGCTTGGTTCTTTCTACTAATTGCTGCAGACAGAATGAAATTCTGCATTTATCATAGATGTCATAAAATTTTAATTAGTTTTAACCATCAAATCTAATTTTGAACATAGATGGAATGACTATCATAAAACCTTCTTAGCTATAACAGATTTCCCCTGCATGATTGCCTCATTAGAAACATTTCAAGGTCATTTTTTATTACAGTAAATTTGGAACCACAGGTAATTGGACATTTGGACGGTGAATTCTTACCTTTCAGAAATACAGTGGGCCTTTTTACTGAAGAGGAATCCTGTAAAGTAGTCGATATTTGACAAGAGCAGACTAGTTATTTGAATTTGTTTTCAAACTGCAGTTTCAGGGATTTTTTTTTTGAAACACAAGTAAAATGTGAGCATAATACTACTTCACTTAAACATATTCATGGGGTCTGTAGCACCCCTACCTGAAAGTTCAAATTCTACAGAATTGTTTACAAGTTTAAAATGTATTCCCTAATTATTTTCCAACCATATCTCCCACTGTTCCTTGCCTCTTCTGTGATGCGCATTCCATAAGCAACTTATAGTTTTCCAAATCTCTGTACTCTTTTATTCCTAGGCCTTGGTGTGTGATTTTTTCACTGCTTTAACAACTTGCTCACA